>NW_026453162.1:1770000-2070000 GCF_025200985.1 Drosophila gunungcola
TCGTACTCCGCCGTAGTCAGACCGTTTTTGTATTCAGCAATTAAGCTCTTAATGTAGTCTCGCTCGACCCTCTGCCATGTTTGGAGTTGCTCGATCTCAAACTGGCCATTTTTGCGTAAGTCTTCGATCACCTGCTTCACATAGTCTTCCACTTCCACAATACGCACGTGGTGTTGTTCCGCGAGCTTTATTAGAAAACGGCGATCGTTGTGCACCTGCAATTAAGAAGTTTGTAAGTATATATTTTCTAAAATTTCTAATAAAAACAAAAAGAATGTTCCTTTTTCAGAAAAAATTGCCCCATTCCATGTAACATTTTATTTTAATTTATGAATGTGCCAAATTCCATTCGTGAATATTTGTTTATGTACATACCGACATAAAAGTTATCAGCACAGGCGTTAAAAAAAAAAAATTTGTGTAGCCAATCACACTGAAGCCGTGAATTTTAGCAAATTATCAGAGATTTTATAACGCCATAGAATACACAGCATTTTTTTTTTTTAAATATAACATTTAAAAAAAAATGTGTCTTTAAAAGTAAATGTGTTAATATTCAATTTAAATCAAGATGGGCTAAAAATTTTAAAAGTTTTAAAAGGTGCTGTTATTTTTGCAAATGGGCGGTCTCTTTCAAAAAAGGGGCCCTGGGGACCGAACAGGGGTGGTGAATCCCGCAACGGGCGCCGGAAGGAAATTTGTCGGCCACCGGGGGAGCTATACCATACCGTATTAACTGTAGTATACGCACATATCGGGTTCACACTGTACATTACACTCTTTGTAGCACTTTACCGCAATAAATATATAAAATCTAACGGCCAGCATATTTTTAATTGCATGTGTAATATAAAACCCGACTTTCGCTGTGTAGGCCGGCCACCTAAATACCATATACATGTCGCATCCACTGCATTGAGGGGTAACTCAAACTAGATTAAAACGAATATTAGTAGATGCATAAGCAATTAATAAGTAACAAGTGGTATATAAGATTATTTGTACCTTAGTGCCGTTAACTGTTTATTAAGCATAGCCGTCTAAAGGGTCCGGGCTTAGACTTGTCTACCAGCGTAGTAAATTTTTGGACAATTGCATTGTTAGCATTTTCCCCGCTGTACGCAAAGGTCTGTCAAACAGACTTAGAATTGAGGCAGTATCGCAAATGAGAAATACAGAGGTAAACAGCTTGTGTACATTATGAAACGCAACGTCGAATTTATAAGTAATATTTTGGATCATTGGGGGACAGAATAATAACTACATAACAAATAAGGAGTCGAAGAGGCGCAAAAATGAGGCCTACCGATGGACGCCACGGCGGAAATCGGCAGCCTTCAGGTGTTCGACAAGCAACCCAAAATCGGTCGAACGCCCCACCATCAGCGCCACCGGACCTGTTCCCATTTGAGCAGGTTGGCAAAAGCGAGACGCCAAAAAGGAGCAGGGATGCAATGAGCCCAACAAGCTCCGAAAAGCAGGCCAAGAAGACTAAGTGGCAAAAGCCCCCAGTCGAGCTAGTGCTTGAATTGGTAAATTTAATAGACGGACTGATCTCATCGTGTATAGTGAAGAAGACAGCAGTTCGCAACATGAATCAGTGCATGAAAGATACTTGAATGAGCAACAAGGACATCCAGCTATAAATTAGCGAAAGATTGGAGGTGGCAGAGGCTGCAAAAGGGCGATTGGCCGCAAAGCAGGGCCAGAGGCAACAAGGTTTTCCTTGCTGGAGATTGGGGTGCGTCCGAGATTGTCCGGGCAGACGCCCTTGCTATAGCTGGGGCAGAAGGCCACTCCTACGGCGAAATTGTCAACAAGGTAAAGAGGAGAGAGGACAATAAGCTGCAGGACGTCCGCAAGAATTGTGCGTACGAAAAAACGCACGGCAAAGGGAGATCTGCTTCTGGAACTAGACGGCTCCGCAAGGAGCGACACGCCCTTCGTCAAGGAAAATATTGGACGAGTCCTCGGCGACTATGCGGGAAATTGTGGACTAAGAAAGAGGTAGCAGCTTTGCTTCACGTGTCAAAGCGCTTCGCTCAGCCTATGCGGACACAAAAATGGCCGTACTCGGACTCGTACCACAAGTAGCAGCAAAACTTCTCGCAGAGGTGAAAGTAAAAGTGGGCTGGTCCAACTGCCTGGTTCGGAAACGGCGGCCGAACGGCGCTGTTATAAGTGTCTGGAGTTCTGGCTCATATCGGCCCGGTGCAAGAGCGGAAGATATTACAGCGACTGCTGTCTGAAGTGCGGGAAACCGGAGAAAAGGTAGCAAGCTGCTCGCAAAAACCAAATAGCTTTCTATGTGTTAGCGCTAGGAGGACAGCGGTTAATCACATAACAGGTAGTAGGAGTTGCCCTCTGAGCAAAAAACCTTCAGAACAGTGAAAATTCTACAAGTAAACATTAACCACTGCGGCGCCGCGCATGACCTACTAAGCCAGACCGGCGTCTTGACGATCAGGTCATTCCGGCCACAGGACTTGCGAACCGGTTCGTTTTTTAATCGAGCTACTGTGAACGAGGTTTCCATCTACTGTTGTTACATGCCATCCAGCCTCACTCTCCAGGAATTCGCGGCAGTTTTGGACGAAATGGTGGATGACGCAAAAGGAAGACGAAAGTAATCATCGCAGGCAATTTTAAGGCGTGGGCCATGGAGTGTCCGTGGAGTGTCCATGGAGCACTCCACCAACTAGGCGTACGCGAAACCTTGGTAGCCATTCTACAGTCCTCTTTTAGCGATCGCATCCTACTCTATGATACGAATAGCGGCGTGATGGTGGCGTGGAGTTTCCCAAGGATCTGTACTGGGACCGCTGCTCTGGAGTGCTGTGTATGATAGTTTTCGGTAGGCTTTGCATAGCCATCGTTATTTTGACCAAAACACTGCAAGAAGCAGAGCGTCTTGGAAGCGATGCTGTTGCAATTTTCGAGGAGTGGCTCTCAACGGTTGGCTTTAATATTGCGCACCACAAAACCGAGGCAGTTCTCATATCCAGCCGTAAGGAAGTAGATTCAGCAAACATTCAAGTCGGTGGCTGTACGATAATGACAACCAGAGCAATACGGTACCTAGGAGTCATGATCGTCGTCATCGATCTGCTGGCTGTCGAAGCTAAGGAGATCCACAAAGAAGTCGATAATCTGGGAAGGCAGTGCACTCCCTCACAGAGACGGGAAATAAACGCAAGAGGGAAAAGTCTAGAGGCGTGGCAGGCATCGCTGGCATCAATCAGCTAAGGGATGCTGGACTCACCGAGTTATACCTGTCATCAAAAATGGATGCAAAGACCAAAAGGAGAGGTAAACTTGTGTCTGAACCAGATACTAAGCGGTCATGGATGTTTTAGGAGCTAGCTCACCTGACAATAAACTAACTGATTTAAAAAAAAAAACCTACGGCCTAACATGTCTCAGAGCGACGTGTCAGACATGTTAAGTGTTTTGCGATTTGTGGGCGCTGAGTGGGCGTGGCTTCGTTTTTAAATAAACTTGCGATGCGTAGGAAAAACTTAAATATGCATGCCCAAACCCAAATCTCTAGCCTTTGTAGTTTCCGAGATCTCTACGTTCATACAGACGGATATGGCTAGATCGAATCGGATATTGTTTCTTGTTCATTAATGTAAGCAATAAACTGCTTGTCAAAACCTAATACTTTTTATCTTCTATGATGCCAAACCACATTACGGGGAAATTTTTAACGATGTGCCCCTGCTCACATCGAGTGGTAGGCACATAGAATCACGAATCAGAATATGACAAAAAAGTTAACAAATTATTGTAATTACACGCTAAAGAAATTTTGAACAACAAAACATGACTGAGACAATTATAATTATCACAAATAACACGGAAAGGGTCATAAAGGGCATAGGTGGACTTGCACAATCACATAGACAAAGAGACAAGGGCCGAAAACGACGACGGCACGGTACGTTCCTGTTAAGGGAACAAGTTCTACAATTACTCAGGGAGGGCAAATCAATTAAACCTAACGTATCGCTATAAGATGGCAACCGTCGATTAGTGTCATAGTTAAAACCTCTTGGAACAAATAACAAAAACTGCTTTTGAACATACTCTATCATATGCACAAACCATACTCTAAAGATCCCCGGACAAGGGAAACGTATTAAAGCTTAGTTGTGTAAGGGTCATCAAACTCCATTGACCAAATTTTCATAAAAGCTTTGTTGGAAATCGTCGAAATATGATCGTTAAAACAATGTTTTGGAAGTTGTATTATTGAATTTCACTTTTTGAGAGCGGTTAAAGATATTGGAATGTATCCACAACATTAACCTCGGGGAAAACCCATTAATGATGATTTTTTTGTTAGTACTATATAGTTTACCGAGTCAAAAGCTTTCGAAAAATCGGTAAAGATAATATCAGTTTTTTGTTTATTTAAAAAACTACGATTAACAAGTGCGGTAAACTCAAATCATGATACTTTATAAGGTCGCTTCCTTCTACTTTCACCCTACAATATACCCTTTTACTCTACGAGTAACGGGTATAAAAAGAGAGCGCTATAGTCGAGATCCACGACTATTAGATACCCGTTACTCAGCTAACAAATTTCAAAATATATGTTCCCCCAGAAAACAGTCGGGTTTTCGGTGGCGGCAACTGCCGAGCTGCACTACAATCAAAGAGCAGGCTGCACCCCACCACGCCACAGCAACCCTTTCTTATGCAGAACAGCGCCAGAGCATACACGAACAGTATAAAACACATACACATTGACAAGTTTCCCTATCAAAATTATTTCCGAACATGCTCTTCGCTGCTCTTCATGTACGACATCTGTTTTAAATAAGCAATGACGTTATTACCAAACATATTTCCCAATAAGTTCTTAAATAAAATGTTTGTGTTTACCGATAGATTTGGCTGAAACACACAACAAACACTATGGTCTTACATGTCACAGAGTTACTTTTGCAATTTGTGGGCGTAAGAGTGAGCTTTACTCCGTGTTGAAATAAACTTGCGCTGCGTAAAAATCCAAAATTACAATAGTTTCCGAGATTCCGACGTTCATATGGACGGACATACAGACGGACATGGATAGATCAACTCAGCTATTAATCCTGATCAAGGATATGTACACTTTAAAGAGTAGGAAACGCGTTCTTCTACCTGTTCCATACTTATTAACGAATACAATAAACACTTTTACTCTACGATTAATGAGTATAAAAAGATTAGTTTAAAGGAAATACGAAATGCCATTAAAGAGCCACACGACTTCTTCTTCCTAGCCTTCTCATTTATTCTTTCCTATCCGATTTCTTTTATTTGTTGTTCTGTTTTGCTTACAGTTTTCTGGTTTAAAACGGAGATTCTTTGATTCGAAATTTTTCGTCCCTTATTTTTCATGTTCGATATATTTTTATGCATACCTTCTTAAAACTTTCATAATAACCCAATATGTTTATAGTATTCAGCAAGTCAAGCTAAACTAGGTAGTGTTTAAAATTTTGGGAAAAAGCAAGAATTCCCACAAGGGCATTGCCTTACTGCGTCAAAAAACATATGGATTTGTACTATGCTTGGAGAGAGCTGCAAAAACTTTGTAAAATAAACTCTAGCCGCTTTTAAGGACCGAGAAAAGAATTTTAAAACAAGTCATAATATTGCAAATGCTGATGCCTTGAAAATAATAAAAATAGAGGAAGACAAACTATTTTTAAATAAACAAAGAGAATCAGGACGACCACGATATTTAGCTGGTCTGGACAAAAAATTGACGGAGAAAGGAGAAAGAGCTAGGCAAAAACCATTGAAAGAAGAGGAAAGGCGTATAAAGCAAAGAGAGCTATTGGATTTTGCATCTACTTCTATACCAAGCAACTTACAGTATTCGGAAGATTCGGACTAAGATCTTATAAATCCTGAACTGGTTTTGCTATACGTTGCTTGCTCTGAAAAAAGTATAAAAAGTGGTAGAAAGAATCTCATCACACCTAAACTTGTCGAAGCTTTAGATCGATGCCAGTTGAGTATAAGAGACTCCGTATACATTCTTCAGGCGGTAGTAGAAGCGCTTGATATGAGCAGCGAGGATTTTCCTATCAACAAATCATCGATTCAGCGAATTCGTACTGAGACTAGAAAATCAAGCGCAGAAGCAATTAAAACTTAATTATAAAACAATATACCTGACATCCTCAAACTATTACCCGGATTGTTAATAGTTAAAAAGTTAAAAGGAATAACGCTTGCCAATTATTGCTTCATTTGATGGTAGAGAACAGTTAAAAAGTTAAAAGGAATAACGCTTGAAAATTATTGCTTCATTTGATGGTAGAGAACAGTACCGAAAACTAGAGAGTTCTTCTGGAAAAGATCAGGCCAAAGCAATCTAAACTACTTTGTTTGACTGGAACCTACAAAATAAGGTACAAATATGACTGCATCGAATACTGGTCGTTTCAATGGAGCTTGTGCTATTTTGGAACAGACCTTAGAAAGATAAATTTTGCTTTTCGCTTGTCGTCATCATGTTTATAAGTTGGTCCTGAAAGCTGCTTTTCAAACCAAGATAAACCAAGCAAATTACTATTAGCTCTTATATTCCGCTCTTTAAAAAGTTCAGAGATAATTTAAAAAAAATCGATTCAAATGACATTCAACTGTGCCTTCATTTCATAAATGCACATGTTTCCGAAACAAAAATTTCGTCTTTGTTAATTTTTTATAAGACACAACTAAGCACAGTTTTTTTTTATAAGAGACGATTACCGCGAGTTGACGAAGTCGATAACCAAATTAAGACAAAAATGATTGCCAGCTTAAGCAGGGCCAAAAGTTCAAATTTTTGAAAACGCTATATTCCATCAAGGGAAGAATTATCGCAAGAGTTGTTAGGTAAGATATTTTTATAGGTATAATTATTATATTTTTCTTGTTATTCAACTTGTTTTTTTCTTTAAGATTAAACGCTCGATGATTTTGTTTCAGATAAAAGGAAACAATTTCTATCTCGACTGCAGATCGACGACAGCTTTCTTCAAGAAAATTTTAGAATTAGTCATTTAAAGGTGGTAAATGACACTGCTGAAAGGGCTGCTAAATTAGTACAGGGTTTTAACGGGCTTATCACGTCAAAGAAGAACAAAAACAGTTTTTGCTGCGCTGTGTTCAAGAACACAGAAATTTTTATCCAGACTGTAAAAAAAGTACACTACAGAAAAGTTACCCTGGATGATCAAAGCTATTTTATGTTCTAAATAAATACTACTGTCTATGCAAGTTCATTTTAACTTTTACTGACTTCACTTATCGTAATAACGTAGCAGACCGAAATATTAAACCAAAATAGGATTTTGGATAAACTTTGTAGATCGGTCGGCACGGGTTGCAATAATGCTAGAAAGGTAACATTTTGTAATCAAATTTCTTTTAGCATTTATAAAAAATAAGCGGGTATGCATTTAAAAAATTAAAAAAAAAAAAACTGTTTTCTTCATATTAGGGACACCTCAATGTACACAAATTATAGGTTTTATCGTCCATTCAAACGAGGAGGTGAAGTCTTGATTGCTGTTGACTCAAACTTCAAACTAATTATTTATTTAATAAAGTGAAAAGAATGACATCGAATCCTGTGTATAAATTTTTCTTTTTCCGTTAGTTTTATAAATATTGCTCATATACTACTGTGGATAAAAAGTAAGGATGATTTGTATCATAACATCTTTATTTATTCTTCTAATTCAAGTTCATCCCCTTCAAAGAAATTCCCCAATGGCGATTTTGTCCCCTGATGAAACAACAATCTTTTCACACCATAGAGCAGCACGAATTTATTAACGGCTTGCTTGACATTGCGGTATCCAGTAAACCATATTCAGAATATGGTATATTTTAATTTTGCTTTTAGTCCACAAGGCGTTTGTCCGTTAAGAACGGCGCCACTTAAGCTACCTGAAGATTCCTCTCACCAACTCTCGAGCTTTTTTTCTGTTTACATTTACATTTTATTTATTTAATCTTCTCGTCAGTGAGACTAACAATAAGTGTATTAAATCTTAAATTAAAATGCTATATTACAGTCAAGACGCAAGATAAAGGGGTTCTAGTAATTATTGCTGAGCTAGATGGTCATTGCGTTGTAGGCGGGTTCGGTTGAGAACCCGGGTTAAACACCTTGTGGGATGGTTTGGTTAAAAGGTTCGTTGGTGTTACGGGTGAAAAACCCAGATATCTGTAAATGTTTTTGTTTCAAATATATACCATGGTACCCAAGTGATTGTTCTTAGGATTTTTAATTGAGCGTGCTGGATAATGTCGATGCTGGAATAGCTCTCATTACCCCACAGCTGGGAGCCGTTAGTTCAGAGTAACTTAAGCGTAGAGTTGTAGAGCAGGACCATTTAGTCCGCGCAGAGGGCAGAATGGGCGTTTATAATCCATATTTTCTTAGCTTTGATTTGTTTCCGCCAAATAGGTGGACGCATGTCAAGGTGGACGCCGCTTCTGAGGGTTTTAAGAGCGTTAGGTAGATTGTTTCATAGGCGAATGGCATTTATAAAAAATTGTCTAGGGATGATAAAGTTTTGTGTTCTTTGCGAAGAAGTTTCTGAAACACGTAAGACGGTTCACAGGTGCACAAAATTTTTTAAAAATAAATTAAAGTCTTAAGGTCAATTCTCTGTCTTATATGGGAAGTGTGGTCAGTACGACGGAGACGTAACACGTACCGGACAATTGAAATACAAGCAACAGATAATTTTTGCATATTTTGAGTGTCGCAATGCCCAAAAATTTCAACACCGTTAAACAGGGTGGGAACTAGAATTGTTTTGGCCACTAGCATTCGTAGTTGAGTTGGCAAGAACGAGTGAGAAGTTAAAAGATGTTTCAGAAAACCATATGTTGGCCAAGCTGCTTTGGAAATATGTTTGGTTCATGTTAAGGTGTTACCCAGGCTATTGCCAATTAATTAATTCAGGCACTTGTTGCATGTAGTTTTAGGTACATCGAATTGCAAAAACTTCCAGTTCAGATCAATGACGTCCACTAGGTGGGGGGAAAACTGCTTCCTTTTACCAATTCCAATATTATTAAGTTCACGCCACATTGCAATTGCTAGATTTTGTATTTGGACCCATAAAAGTCACACTTTGCAGATCTAATGATCTGTAGAACCTAATCACGCGCCCGAGTGTTATGATTTCTAAAAAAATTGATTTTATATCGCTTCCACTTATTGTAACATGCGTCACGGATCGCTATGTTTCATTTAATGTTATGGGTATCCAAGGAATTTTGCATTGGATTGCACATTTATTATACAGGTATTCAATGTTGCTGTTAAAAATATGCAAGCCAATAGATTCGAAACCATCGAGCAGATGTCTTTCTCTTAAGATATTGCTTTTGAAGTCCCCAGTAATAATAACGTCTGTATAGTCAACAAATATTTCAGACAAAACATTTTCCAGGGAGCATTGTCAATGTTACGATTCGGCCGGTAGATGCATCCAATCAATGCTTTCAAAGAAAGATTTTTACCAGAAAGTTCTAAAAGTAGATATTCAATTTCGCTATCGATTGGGTGCTTACATTTAACGGTACAATTCAATTTTTGCCTACAGAAATAACGACACCACCAGCGTGACTAAAACGATCTGCACGGTAAATAACATGACCATCACACGCAATAGACAGATCACTAAAATCGGACAAGATCAAATATCAAATAACATCAACGTTATACTGAACAAACAAGCATCTAAATTCATCAATTTTCTTCATAAGAATCTGTGCATTAATATGGACAAACTTAATACACTTTTATTGCTTAACTAGGAACCAATTAAACTCGTAGCTATGGAACTATCTATTTCAGTATAGTCGAACATATTGAGGACCTACTGGGAAGCGCGCTCTAGAAAAATGAGGACATCAAGATATGACATAAATCATATTATCACCGCAGCGGACATGCACAAGGCCTCTGCGAGTGTAGTCTTCTGACAAAATTGTTTGATTTTTAAGCTTCTTAGCCTCTTTAAAAACAATATATTTCTATTATAATGACATAGAACAAATTTGCGTATTTCTGGTCCGGAAAATTTCCGTAAATTTGGGCGGCGGAGTGAGCTGCAGCGAAAAACCAAGTTTGTTGTAGAGGATCTTCAGATTTTCACTCTCTAGAATTCCGTGCATGCGTAAGTCGCAGGCCTGAGTTGCCATTTGCTGAGAAGAAAGTTTGGCTTCTATCTCCCCCATTCCTTGTTTCAAAATGTTCAGTTCGCAGACCTCCACCTCCAGATTATTAATACTCCTTCATCTTGTCCTTGATTTTGGAAAAGGCCAGTTATTTTTAAAGTTTGTTCTTCGAGACGCAAGTTCAGCGTCTCTAGCAGTTGAGGTGACGGGGCATCAGACATAGGCTCGTTGCTGATCCCGTTGCAGTAGTTGTTCTTGATGCGCAGACGCTTGTTAGACGATGCCATGGTTACAGCATGTATGTAGGGTAAGTGACTATGTAGAAGTTCAAAAGTTGTTGAAAACAAGGCGTTAAATCTAGGTTCGATTCGCAAGTGCAGATGACGGGTTCGATGCACAAAAACATAGGTTCGAAGTTTGGGATTTTTAATTGTTTTAAATCGTTTTTAAACTTTGAAAGGTCAGTGGCGATGCAGGTTCACAATGTTCACAGTGAGAACAGGAGATTGTCCAAATTTTACACCGAAGATTTAAATTGTACGTCCTAAAATACTAGGTAAAAACTTGATTTTCTACGGATCTATTGAAAACACGTAAGTTGATACTGATTATTGTGATCATGAGCGATATTCGTAGGCAAGACAAGGCTTATTTGGGCTACTGAGATGCAAGCATCTTTTTCAATAAATTTTGATTTAAGGTTTTGCAAAGTGGTTTTCATGAATGACATTAGACTTGGTTGGCAAGTGATCATCATAGTTTCGATATTGCTCTGTGGCTGTTCCAAGGCTGGCTGGATGTATTCGGTTCTCAGCACTGCGTGAGTTGTTCTTGTTCTTATAGCACTGGCATAGGAGATCCCGTGGGTGGTGATTGAAGGGCCAAACGAGGGTCTGGCTACCGAAGAAAACTTCAGATGTGGTTTGCGATGTAAAGTGAACGTTTTGTGTTGTCTAGACAACGTACCGTTGTTGCACGATGAATACGAGTTTCAGCTCATCATAGAGAGGACAATAGAGGCTGCTGTGTGATTTTTTCCACAATTACTAAACTTTTGTATTAGAGACTTTTATTTGTTGGCAGGACAAGGTTTAGAGTCATGGCAGTCTCCACAGGCTTAACAGACTGGCCTCAGATCGACTTTGAAAAGTAATTGTGACTTTTTATTTCTGTTTATTATGTTTATCACATTTTTGACAACGAATCATTTTTCCTTTAAAGACTCTGTGATTTCGTGATTTCGGGTTCTATTCCTTTTGACAACTTGCAATCCTTTGTAGCTTTTATGTTGGTACGTATAGTAATTCTTTTTTGAATCGTTTAGGTTATTCGAAACGACTCGGAAATCTTCTTTTTTTTTGCAGAGGGTATTATAATTTCAGTCAGAAGTTTGCAACGCAGCGAAGTGGACATTTCCGACCCTATAAAGTATATATAATCTTGATCAGCATCACTTGGAGAGCCGATCTAGCCCTGTCCGTCTGTCCGACTTTCCGTCCGTCCGTTTCTACGCAAACTAGTCTCTCAGTTTTAAAGCTGTCTTCATGAAACTTTCCCACAAGTTGTCTTTCTATTGCAGGTAGTATATAAGTCGGAACGAGTCGGATCGGACGACTATAGCATATAGCTCCCACGGAAACAATCGAAAAAAAAAATTTTAAAAAAATATAACTTTGCTGTTTTTAATTTTTTTTTAGTACTTCGACATATAGTAATGGTTAAATATTTCAGAATTACGTTTTATATTTCATCAAAATCATAAATTAAGTTCTTCGACATATAGTAAAGGTTAAATATTTAAGAATTACGGTTTAAATTTCATCAAAATCGAACGACTATATCAAATAGCTCTCATAGGAACAATCGAAAAAAAAAATACAACAAAAATTTTAACTTCGCTGTTTTAAATTTTTTTTTAGTTCTTCGACATATAGTAAAGGTTAAATATTTTAGAATTACGGTTTAAATTTCATCAAAATCGGACGACTATATCATATAGCTCCCATAGAAATAATTCAAATATATAAAAAACTATCTAATAATTGAGCTGCAAATCATCATAGCTTCAATGTTTTGAACCACATACGCAAGTAAAACATAATTTTAATGTTTTAAAAAATATTTAATTTTTGCAATAGCTGCAAGGGTATATGAACTTCGGCTTGTTTGCTTTCTTTCTTGTTTTTAAAGAAATACGCTATACATGGATTTTTTTGTTATTTGGTTTTTATGGGGCGGTGGAAAGGCGTGGTCAAACTGGCAAGCAATATTTTTTCGAAATTCTACCTTAGTCTCCCAAAAATTTCAGAATTTTAGGTTTATTTTTAAAAGTTTATGTTAAAGATTTTTACTTTTCGACAATACAGCTCTGTAGGGTAGGGAATCCTTATCTGACCACTGTTACATCAAGTTTACCATTAATACGCTATACCCTTACCTTGAAGAAATCACACATTTAAAGAAAAGTAATTGGGTGTACTACACTAAACTTTTAGCTACTAACCTAGAAACAATACCTTCATATATTCCGAACACCCGGGAAAACTAGAGGAAACAGTAAACATCATCACAGACACCAGCAACCAAACCCTAAACCTACATGGCGGGCTACCATCCTAACGCACATCAAAAAGGAGTGCAGACAACAATTTAGCAAGGTTAAACATTACAACACTGAAAATATCCTGAGTACTATAGGAAACTTCGGGTATACAAAAAAGAAATAGGACAGGCCAAACGTTAAGAATGGGCACGCTTTTGCAGTAGCATAGAGTCGACCACCGACCACAGTATACCTAAAATATCCGTTAGGCAGGTGGACAAAGACCAGCCATGAAACACTAGAGCTGCTCCTAGACACTCAGTTTCTTCCCAACCCTAAAGGGGCAATGACTTGTAATAGTTCGGACCCCCTCGACAAGGAAAAAAAGTATGACGAGAAATCATCTAAGCTTTGTACTCCCATTGCTTTAAAACTAGTTATTTTTCAGTTTTTTGCAATTTTTAAAAACGATTTCTCTTTATTTTTTTGTTGATTAGCCCTTAGCCCCAAAAAGTTGTTTTCGAAAGGTATTAAGCAACAAAAACGGACTTTTCTCAGTTCAGAGTAGATAACACTGCCTGGGCATTCATTTTCTCCCAAAAGTATGCATCACTAATTTGGTGAAGAAAATGTTATAAAAATGGGTTTCAATACAAAAAAAGAAAGGAAGCAAACTTTGGCAAGACGTATTCATATAAAATTATGATTTACTTGCGTGTATTTTTAAAAGCATTGTAGCTATGATGATTTGCAGCTCAATTATTTGAGTTCCTATGGCAGCTATGTATATAATATTGTTTTCCGATTTTAATAAAATTAAAAGCCTAGTTCTGAACTGTCAAATAATTAAATAATCAAAAAGAATTTAAAAAAAAAAATTACAAAATAAAAAAGTTACATTTAAAAAAATTTTTTTTTTAATATTTTTTTTGTTTTTATAGGAGCTATATGATATAGTTGTCCGATTTTGATGAAATTTAAACCGTAACTCTGAAATATTTAACCATAACTATATGTCGAAAAAAAAAAAAAAATAAATAAAAAACTGCAACTGCAACTGCAACTGCTATATGCTATAGTGGCTCGTTCCGACTTATGTACTACCTGCAATAGAAATATAACTTTTGGAAAAGTTTCATTCATATAGCTTTAAAACTGAGAGACTAGTTTGCGTAGAAACGGACGGACAGACGGACATACAGACAGACGGACAGACGGACGGACGGACAGACGGACATGGCTAGATCGACTCGCCTAGTGATGCTGATCAAGAATATATATACTTTATAGGGTCGGAAATGTCTCCTTCACTGCGTTGCAAACTTCTGACTGAAATTATAATACCCTCGGCAAGAGAATAACAACTATAACATTTTGTTAGACCGGCCCCAACAGCACCAGTTTTCTTAATTTTTACTTATGCTCTTTCTCCTAAACCTATTCATCTTTGTAAAATTTTTGTAAGTACACCATTTTCCTTCGGCGACACTTTTCGTTTGGTGCATTTTCGTTTTGACCGGACCATCCTCTAAAATGAAGTTCATCTAACATGAACTGTCGTCCCCCACAAAACAACCAACATTAGAAGCTAAGAGCGTGCAGCACCCTCACTCCCCGCTAACAGTATTTCGTTATGTTTGTCTACATCAGCTATTACCGGAAGAGCAGCGGCCGAAAAGCGGCCGGGCAGAGGCAGAGGCACGTCAGAGGACTAAATAACTTCCAAAATAATAGCTCGATTTTTAAAATTGTTTGTACAACAGCTAAGGTCTAACATGTTTGGTGTGTTGCGATTGGTGGGCGTTAGAGTGGGCGTGGCTTTGAAATAAACTTGCGCTGCATAGAAAAAACTAGAAACTACATGCTGCATCACAAACCTCTAGCTTTTGTAGTCTCCCCCTCTTTCTAGCTACATCTACAAAACATATGTACATTAAATGGTCTTAAATATTCAATTTGTCGACAAAGTTCATGGGTTGCAAAGAGCGTGCCGAGCTGAGAGGAGATTCACTTTAGCCGAGTGTGGCGCAATTTTTGTTACAAAGAGAGAGCTGAGAAGAATGACAAGAGAAATAAACTGAAAGATGGTGATGTCACTGCTGGCTGGAAACAGATTTTTAAACTTGGCAGTTCTAATATTGTTAAAAGTAACTTACAAATATTGGCAGCTTTGGATATTTTTGAAATAAAACTAGAAGTTTTATTTTTTGATGGATAATTAAGCACGACATTATGATAGGGTAGCGTAGAGAATCACAAAGGAAATCAAATGCCGCACGTTTAATATTTTTAACAAAATCACATTTCTGAAAAGTCCAAAACCGTAAGTTAAGTGGTTGCATTAAGTGTTAACTAAGCAACGGTCACAGATCATTAGCTAATAGCTGAAGAGCAGCGTGACGGGTATAGTAAGATGACAAAGCCAGGATTGTGTTTCGCAAAATTGAGAGAAATGGCAATCCTCGCTGCCTACCTGTAATTACGAGAGCTTTAAGCTTTTCGGTTATTAATCAAGTGTACGGGGTTGTAATGCACCATGTATGTCAAAAACCCCAAACAAAGTTTATGAACAATATTGGTTTGAATGCATGTCAAAGTATATCCAAAAGTTCGTGGAAAAATATATGATCTCCAAACCCTCGTCAAGCAAGGTACTTATGGTAACGCACCCCATATGCAAGGAAGAAACTCCTTGGCTTACTAAATACATAGGCGTTAGACAAGTTGAGTGGCAATACCAAGTATGTTTATTTATATTATACCGAAAGTTGTGTAAGGTAGAAGCTTGGCTAGTGCAGTGTTCCGCGTTGTTTTTTATCAAATAAAATCGATTTACATTTGATAGCTACAGGGGTAAGTAGAGAAAACGGACAAAAGGACGTGGTGAGTGCAAGGAGACAAGCAAATGTTTTCAGCAGGATGCACTAAAACACGTCAGTTAGAATTGAGTTGTACAATAAACTAGGTTACTAAATTCCGACTTTTAGAGCTTCTGATTGGAATTAACTATCTGAGTTAATTGAAGATAATGACGGAGTTTAAATATACATTGGTAAAGAATGGATATCTGTCGAGAAATGCACAGAAAATCACACACAGTGTCTAGTTTGACATAAGTTACTAACGCATGCGTTTCCCCATAGTTCGGAAAAAAATGGTTTAGGGACTGCATTGTACAAAAGAACTTTGCACTCCATCTTCGATGTGCCAAGAAAGCCGTCTACCAGGTGGACTCCAAAATAAAATAAATTTTTTTTTAATTTCCATAATAGTTCGAGTTCTTTCAAATCTTTTTTTTTTTGTTCTGAAAACTGGACCTTCGCAAAGGGGGTTGCCCATTTAAAAGACCTAAAAGTTTTATTTAAGTTTAAAAAGTGTATTTCTGAAGTTTAAACTTACAAATTCTATTTCTAAAAGAACTGAAAAAAAGAGTCAACCACAAGGTTGACCCTATCTTTAAACATCATTCTTAAAGTGTTTTGTGTTATTTTTTGCATTTGGCACTGTTTTAGTCAAGATATGCAGTATATGCGGGGAAAAAAAACATTTTTATGTTTCAAGAACTCCTACCAAATATAAGTGAAAATATACATTTAAGAACAGTTTTTGAATAATATGATATTATGACCAGATTCCATTAACACATTACTGGATTTTGTAAAAGTGCGTGATTCATTGGAAAATGTATGTATGTAATAATTATACACCGAAATGTGAATGGCACGAAGAGCTAATCTTGATTTGCTTAGTTTTTTTTTCCATGGTTACAAATCCAAACGAGTATATGGAACTCCTAAGTTCTCAGCAGCATATCCTTAATACAATCGTGTCATTTACCAACATGGACGACGAGGAACAGGAGCTGATAAAGATATTTGAGGGATATGCCCTCTGCAGCCACAGTTTTATAAAAACAACGAGAGAGACTTTTATACACATTTATTTCGCACTTCAATTCTTAACGTCATGTTCAGCCTTATGAGAGTTTCTGTATGAACTAATTTTAAAAGTCAGTGATTGTGCTCAAACGTGTCATTGAAATAAGGTTATTATAGTTTACTGATGATAAGCGTACTCATTTTATTTAAAAATATGAAAATCTTAATACTGCTCTTTTGTGATCTTACAATGTTTTTCACAAAAACATTTTACCCACTTAACCCAGAATAAAACTGAAGGGAAACTGACCTTTGCTTGGAACTGCTCCAAAGTTGTGTTAGAGTGCTGCTGGAGTAGCGAT
Source organism: Drosophila gunungcola (assembly GCF_025200985.1). Taxonomy (NCBI): domain Eukaryota; kingdom Metazoa; phylum Arthropoda; class Insecta; order Diptera; family Drosophilidae; genus Drosophila; species Drosophila gunungcola. Next base: position 1,786,977 of record NW_026453162.1, read on the forward strand.
AGGACTCGTTGCTGCTCAATACGCTGCCATGCAGTCAGTTGTTCAATGTTGACTTTTCCCTGCTGCTTCAGTCGATCGATTTCGCTATGAAGCCATTTCTCAATATCCTCGACTGAGGTGTGGTACTGGAATGCCATTGTCTGCATGTGTTCACGATCCTTCTCTAGCTCGGTTCTCAACTCCTCGGCGCTCCATAGCTTGTTTTCTTTAATTAGGGACTCTAGACGCTCGCGCTCCGCCAGCTGCCAAGAGGTAAGATTGTTGATCTGAAGCTGACCCTCGTCCCGCATGCGCGCCAGTTCCTGCTTCATCCAGCTTTCGATATCCTCCACCTGGACGCTGTACTGGCGGGCCAGACGCTCAAGGAGCTGACGATCTTGTTTAAGGCGGGCCTCCAGTTGCTCAGTGGACTTGTACTGCTGCTGGGCCAGATTCCTTAGGTGCAACCGCTCCACCTCCTGCCAATTGGTCAGCTTCTCACTTGGCTTTAAAAGGCCCATGCCGATAAAGCGCTGCTCTTCCTTCTTAACAAACTGTTCTATTTCCTCGATCTGCAGGTTGTGCTGCATGGCCAAATTCTGTAATTGGGTACGGTCCTTAAGCAGCCACTTGTGAAATTCTTCGACGGTGAAGTCGCGGTCCTGTACCATGTTGGTGAGGTTGCCACGCCACTCTAGCTGCCAGTTCTTCAATTTCTGCATCTCAATCAGCCCCTGGTCCTGCAACTTTTGGATCTGCTGCTTAGTCCAGCGCTCGATTTCCTCTACACGTACTTGGTACTGTTGGGCCAAGCTGTAGAGGTGAGTCTGGTCCTTCCCGATCCTTGACTCTATCTCGTCGATGGATAAATTATTCTTGTTAATAAGGTCCAGGAGGCGCTGGCGCTCGATCTTTTGCCAGTTGCTGAGCTGTGTTTCCATACTCAACTGACCCTCGTGTTGGAGTCGATCGCCCTCTGACTTGATCCATTGCTCTATCTCAGATACCTTGACATTATAGGTGTTGGAGAGTTCTTGCAAGCGTGCCCGGTCAGCTAACATCTTGCGCTGAAACTCGTCGACCGAGTATTTATTTTGCTGCACCAGCAACGAGATCTGGGCGCGCTCAGATTGCTGCCAGTCTTTCAGAGTTTCCGCTTTGACCAGTCCCTCACTCTGGAAACGCAACAGCTCTTTCTTTAGCCAGTCTTGCATGTCTTCGACGCTGATCTTGTACTTGTCTGCTAGCTTAAAAAAGTGTTCCTGATCGTTTTTGATCTTAGTCTCCAGCTGCTCCACAGTCAAAGAATTGTGTTGCACAATGGCCTGAAGGCGCTCACGTTCTTTCTGCTGCCAACTCTTCAACTCTCGCTCCACCTCCTTTATCAAACCCTCTGACTGCAACTTCTTCAGCTCGCTCTTGATCCACTGTTCGATCTCCTCCACCTTAACCTTATAGATGCGCGCCATCTCCTCCAAATGACTGCGATCGTTGACAATGGAGTTACGGAACTCCTCAATGCTCAGCTCGTTTTGACCAACGATATCGCGCAGGTTGTTGCTTACGCTGGCCTGCCAGTCCTTAATATGATCTTCCAGTTGCTGCTGTCCATGCATTTGAAGACGCCGCAATTCTTCATGTTGCCATTTCTCTAGCTCCTCAACGGTCACTTTATACTTAGTGGCCAGATTCTGCAGGTAGTTCCTATCTTGGTATATCCGTTGCTGCATATCACTCACAGAGCCGCGGTGTTGAGTGAGTATGTTCTCAAGGCGCGAGCGCTCCGAGCGCTGCCAAGCAGTGATCTTGGTAACCTGATCGTTTTGATCCTTAATTAGGCCACCGATTCGTGCCACCTCACCGCGGAGCCACTGCGTTTGACCTTGCATGTCACCCTGGTACTTGATCGAAAGGTTCTTCAGTCGTTGTTGGTCGGTTATAATCGAGTTTTGGAGAGCGGCAATAGTGGCATTGTGCTGACGTATTAGTGCCTCCAGACGCTGTTGCTCCACAGTGTTATCCTCAGATTGGGAACTTGTCAAAGGGAAGTTATAGGTGGTCTGTGGAACTGATGGTACCTGCGGTAACAGCGACTCGTTCTGGTTGAAGTGCATGTGAAGGCGTTGCAACTCTTCGCGCTGCCACTGCTGTAATTGGTTTTGACTGATGCCGTGCTGTTGGGCCGTCTGGGCAAGCTTGCGGTCGTTCTCAATTTGCCAGCGCCTTATTTCCTCTGCCGTAAAGCCGTTTTGTTGAATCAGCCAGTCCCAACGACTGCGCTCCTGCCTTTGCCAGCCGCCTGTGTCCTGAACCTGCGGCTCGTTCTGCCCCTGAAGACCCTGGTAGCGGGCCAGTTCATGGCGGTGAAACTCCTTTAGCATGGGCAAACTTATCTGATATCGTTGAACAACGCCAAGAAGGCGCTCCTCCTGCTGCTGCTGCCAGTCGTCAAGTCGTTGCGGCGTGGTCAGAAACCAAAAGAGCCTCTCACGCTCCTCGCGCTTCCACTCTTCGTCCCGCGGAATCTGCATATGAGCGAAGGGCTGCTGCCTATCGAAAACTAAATTGCCAGCTTTCCAGAGCTGTTGAGACTCGGAACCACCTACGGTAATAGGTCCGTCCGGATTCGTTGAAATAGTTTTGTTAAGGCTGTGAACTAACACGGTCGTGCTGGTTCCGGGCGACGCAAGGGCCATCTGATTGAAGACGCTGTTGTTCAACTGACTATCCACATTAACCACTGAGTTGTAACCGACAACGCTTGGTTCCATGTTTCCCCTTACCCAGTCTTGGAAGGTCTTCTTTCGCGTAATGGTGGTTGTAGTGCTGCTAAGCGGAAGAGATGTCTTGTCATTGGCGAAAAATCCATGGTTCAGTTGAGCAGAGGCACCGTAGCCCGACAGCCTCTTGGCCTCAGTGCAGTTACGGTGCACCACGTAGGTCTTGCCATCAACAACCTTCACCTCGGCGGGATACGCAAATCCACTCAAGTCCATGGGTTTAAAAGGACCAAGGGCCACTGTCTGTTGCAGGTTGGCGCTTTCACCTCCAGCGTAGCGCTCCAGCAGCTCTGCTGCCTTTGCTTCAAAGAAGTTGGGCTGCGCTATGGTACCATACATAATCATGCCTTGGCGCATGTCTGCCACCAGCTTCTGACTGATTTCTGTACTCAGGACTTCCAGTTGGGCGGCGCTCATTCCGGTAAGGTCTAAAATAGAAGCTGAAAAAGCAGAACTAGTTAGAGCATATTGAACGGCTGAATAACAAGACCAAATACTGCTGGTTACTGATATATTACAATATAAAAATATGCAAACTTGGTAACTTACTTATAATTGCAAAATTTTGGGATAATTATAATTAATAATTAATAATTCATTTTATACAGTTATAATACAAGTAAGCTGTTAATTTACAAATACCTTCAAATGATAAACTTGTCATAGAAGCATATCGGTTTTCTGTGCGATTGTAATTTTTTGGAACGAAAAAAAGTTACTAAATGCTGCAAAGGTGTTTAAAGGCATAAAAACAAAGGATTGCTTTGATTGAATCAATCCAACATAGCTGTGGAATGCCTACTTATCTGATTTATCTGGCTTCTCAAATCAGCTGTCATTTTGTCGAACCGAAAAAGCCTTGAATGAGAGTTCGGGTCCCTGTTAGTGTGAGCTCTCACATAATGATGATTTTAAGATTGGCAAGGAGTCCGTAGAAAAAAAAATGTTATATATGTATATTTTATATTTTATAGTAGTCTTGCAGACACCTAAGTTTATATTATCATGTAACACTCTCAAGGAACTCGCCGTTTGAGTAAAGATTGAAGCATGGCTGCAGAAAAGGGAAAGTCTGCTACCAGTAAGGTCTGTTTGTTGTGTGCTGTCTTGAAAGGCGAATCTGACTTTGCGGAAAAGTCAGTTGAGACGATTGACAGTTAAATAAATAATAACAAAAAAAGGAATAAAGATCATACACATGACCAATACCAGTTTTCTTAGGATAAGCCAAAGCAAGGCGTTAAAAGTCAGCTGTAGCAAAGTCAATATATTTATTTAGTTTATTACAATTAATTATTAGACAACGGTCCTATTACTTTTAGTGGATGAGAAGTCTCTTCGATGGAGTAGTGTCTGACTAGCAAGCCTTTTAGGAAGGGTATAAAGATTAACCTTAGGCTTAGCTCTCACCTTATCGATTCCATTTTTAACGGATCCCACATTTAAATCTTAATGAATATTTTTACCAGTGTTAGTTCTCAATATCTTTGGCTAAGCTCTCTAGTTTTTTCTACGATACTAACGCATCGTTTTTCCATAGGCATATGCCCAAACTGGATTAAGGACGGTATTGTATTATAATACAATACAATATAACACAATACAATACAAAAGTACCCAAAAGTGGCCCAAAAAAATCAAGTACGCACCCTTCTAGCATTGTGGGCAATTATTAAGTTCGCGAGAAAAACACAAACTCATTTATAAAAATAGTTCCAAGCATGATTCTGTGACTCACAAGAGTTGGTAAATTAAGCAATTGTAATCTACTAGAGTAAGAAGGCTATAGAATAATTTGGTGGCAATTTCCAAATCCAGAGATGGGAGATTTTAAACTAACAAATTCTAACACATTAGGGTTATCAGTCTGAATTATGGCCAATGTAAGACTGGAGTTCACAGCAATTAGCACCCCACCTCCCCTACGAGAAACGCGATCAGTTCAATAAGTGTTAAAGTTGTTTGGAAAAACTTCGGAGTTGGAAATTTCCGGTTTCAGCCACGTCTCTGTGAAGAAACTTTTTATATTCATTAAAGGCAGAGGAGTCAGCGAACAGCCAAGGTAGCTTCATACTAAGTCCCCCAATATTTTGATAGGCTAGAAATATAGGTGTTCAGTTTTTTGAAACAGACTATAAAATCGGAGGCTGATTATAATTTTTTTGTCTTTTAGGAGCAAATATATTTATTTTTAGTTCATCATCAGTTAAAAGATTCATATTTTAAAAGAGGATATCTTGCGAGCGTATGAAAATTTAAATTGTTCAACTATAATTATTGGAGATGGGTATTTTTCTTTAATAAACTCCATAACATTATCAGATGTTGTTTCGGGGGTAAATCGAGAAAAAAATAATTGTTTCCTATGGGGAAAAACAGTAAGATTATTTTTACCACTACCACCAACATTTTGAACACTTTGAACATTTTTACTCCGACTTTCTGATGAAGGTTTCCTATGGGGAAAAACAGTAAGATTATTTTTACCACTACCACCAACATTTTGAACACTTTGAACATTTTTACTCCGACTTTCTGATGAAGGGAATTACGAACCTCTGGCTGTAAAGCTTTTAATCCACCGGGCTGCTCTACAACTTCTCCAGTGAAAACGGCTAGTGAGCTAGGTGCCGGTAAAGACCTATTACAAACATTTAAAATTGAAATTACTAAATTGTTCACTTACAGCTTTGAACCCTTCAGTGAGTTGTTTTAATACTCCAAAAAGATTCTTAAAACCGCCACGCGTCTGCCTCTGAAAGCCACACATCTCAAGTTCCATTTCTCTGCTGGACTGACTTGAACACAGTCCGAAGGACAATGTAATCTCTAACTCTGTAACGCTTGGCGCAGCTGCAGATGGTCCAACGCCATCTAGATGCAAAGTAATAATCGGTGGCGCCAACTAGATCTCGCTGGGGAGGATCGGTGGCCTAGAAGGGTTTGATGAATCGGGGTAACAGGGCGAAGTGTCAGAATTTCCCAGAGAGAGAGAATTTTTCCAATTAGGTGGAGAGATAGGTTGCCGCCTTTATGGCAGCGTCATTAGCCGCCATTCCTAGTTTGGCATCTAAACTGATTAGTTGGCTCAGGAAGTGGTGTTTAATATAAAGTTCAAAGCAGAGGTGCTCAATCAGGCGAGGCAACCACCAACAGCAGCAGCAAGTATCACGGCCAAGGAGCCCGAAAGGAATAGCCCAGAATTAGTGGGATTACGGCTTAATCCAGGGGTGAGTGAGAAGCAAATGAGGTCTATTAGTTTTTCTAGGGGGGCTGCCGCCCCAAGTCCCAAGAAGCAACACTCTAAATCGGCGAAGGCAAGCGCAACCCGTAGAATCGGAGGATGCAGGCGCACCAGAATGTTTTTTGCAGTGCTGTGAAGCCACCACAGCGCAAAAGCCACCAAAATCACCGCTTCCAAAGGAGAGGGAGAAGACCCCGGACGGGCGTCCAGCAGAAGCGCAAAAGAAACCGGCGATCAAAGCAGTGTTCGGCGCGAGATCGAGCGTTCCGCCTATAGCCTAATCCTCAGCCCCGACCATAAAATAAGCAGCAAAAGCTGCGGCAATGTAGAAAAATCAATAGCATTAAATTAGTATTAGTGCTTTTTTCTATTAGTCTTTGGTGTGCGAATGGAGTGAGTGATCTAGCAAGTGAGTAAAAATAAGGAATGTGTGGCGATTTTTGAGTTTTTTTGGTAGTAGGAAATTGGTGAGTGATGAGCTCAAGAGAGCGTTATTAACCCAATTTAATATAAATCGCAATATCACCCCTTTATGACTGTTCCTATATTGCGTCTATTTTTTTATTTGAAGCAAACCTTTTAATTAATTCAGTTACAAAAAAAAAAATAAATTATACACTACCGTTCGCTAGGGTCCTTAAAAAAATGTAAACAAAAGCAGAAGAACTAAAAAATTTTAATGCATTTATATGTTTGGGTGAACGCAACCCAATCGCCTTTTTAAAGTCTTCCTGTCCTCTGCCTTAAGCAAATAACTTGTCCAAGCTGAATTTTATTGTGTCATGATATACTGTTAATTTTATTGATTGCACTTTGACATCATTTATATATTTTTTTAAATTTTTATATTTACCATTATATATTTTATTGCATGTCGATTCCAATATTTATATATTTATTTTCCCCCGATTTTAATGTGTATTTTAAAAATATTATTTCGCCTTAGTTTTAATAAATATTTTTATAATGTTTTAAGCATCTATTTTTTTGCCACAGCTAGCAAGAAGCCTCAGTAGGTTAGGGTATCTAGGCCCAAAAAGGGGTCATCAACAAATGAAAAAACAAAAGGATATGATAGCCATAGGTAGGGCGGGCAGAAGACCTCCTCGGTCATCGGAGGTGTACTGAAACTTTATTTCTGCTAAAAGAAACCGATGTCCCTCTCCCCTATTTTAGTATGAGTTCTCTTCTTCCGGTTTATTATGCTTGAAACCTAAATTATTCGTGATTCGTTACAGTTATATATAGTTCAGACAATAATGATTATTAATTCTTTGGCGACCATCGTTTCCGTCGCATATTTAAATGTGCTCACAAACTCATACTATCAATAGCTTTCTTTTCTCTGCGTAGGATGTCAGCAATTCGGCTATGAGCTAAACCAATCGGTAGTGGCTTAGTCAGGGTGTTGGATATTATGACAGCTGTTGGCGTTCACTTTCAAAACAAAAGTTCTCTCAGTTCCGCTGCACTTCCGATCTGGCGATTTGGAATAAAGACTATCCGAATTATCAGTAGTAGGTTAGTCGGCCACGTTAAACGGAAGCAGCAGAGGAACATTAGCTTTCCTATACACTATACCAGGGTAGCCCCCAAAGTACGGTATATCAGTACGCTTAGGAGAAGCAGGCTGACAATCATTTTGGAAATGATTCGTCTGACTACGGATAATTTGCTGTAGTAGGGGGCTAAGTCTTTATGGGCCAAAGCATAATCCTTTATCAAGCATCTGCATAGGATTTATTGTAACAGCCTTTCACAAGGGGGTTGCAGGCCACAGATGATGGCAAAAGTTAAGTGCTTCATTCTTAGCAAAGAAAAGCGCAGGTAGTAGTCGCTTGGTCATCAGTCATTGGTTATCTCTTAGGAGCGGCAACTGACAGCGGACCACCCTCGCAGCAGCGCTGTTTATTGTTGTTTAGCGCGCCGTTTTTGCTGTCTTTGTTTTCTTTGGTTTCTTTAAAGTTGCCAATTTTGGATAAGTTCAAGGCCAGTACTTATTCGCAGGGGAATAAGCTATGCTTGTTGGTCAAATGTTTTATAATATTTTTTGTTTTAATCATTCAAAATTTCTGGTTAGTTAAGTTATTACGTTTTTAGGTATTACAATTATTTCAGCTAAATAACTGGTGGGATTGCAGAACCAATTATTCTGGCAAAACATTTTGTACTATTCATTGTTTTTTTTCGCTGTTCGCGACGAGCGAAAATCTGTTCAAGCTGAGGAGGTCATTGATCTCAAAGTTTGAAAGTGCGGAAAGCAGTCGAACAACAACAGTCACGGGTATCTAACTAAGATTAATTAAAAGTTTTGGGCCCAGTGGTTTTAAATTTAGAAGTAAGAATGGTGTCGAGCGATGAGAAAGCCGCTGGGTCTGCACCCAAATGCGTTTTATGCAAAATGACCTTGGCGTGGGCACCAACGCTGCAAATTAAATGAGGCCATAAATTCCACAAAGCCTGTTTCGAGTCGTATTCCAAGACCAAAAATGCTTGTCCGATCTGCAAAGAGAATCCTCACGATACCAGACAGCGTAAACGGCAAAACAGGGTGCAGGAACTATATCTGAGCAAGCTATAGCGAACATTGTGTCACAACAAGTCAAAGCCATGCAAAACGAGCTGCTTACACAGCTATCGGAAAAGATGGCTTAGCTGATTCAAGTCAACTTAGCGGATCATATGCCGTCACCACCCAGCGACCCTCCCGCAATAAACGCGAGGCGGTTATCAGAGTCGGTAAACTTTTAGGTTGAAGGCCCAACAAGCATGGTACACGGTTCAGGCCTAGCAACACCGAGGACCGAAGTCAACGAGCTTTGTCACAGGCCAGTAGGGAGCTACAAAGAGGGCTTGAGCGTACACAATTTTATATACAGAGGGCAGGCACACACAAAGCAGACACTCGATTCGAACAATGAGGCTTTGTGTGGCAATGCAAGTATCTTGTTTGAGGGAAAGGCCAGGGATTTCTATTGAAGGTTTCATATATCGGTCAGAGTGGTCAACTGGGATGGACGAGAAGCGAGAGATAAGAAGCAAAAGGATAAACAAGATTTTGATACACTTCACGACGCTGTCTTTCAGTTTATGGACAATTTAGAGTATCCAATGCCGGAACGCGAAATTGTAGATACCTTGAGCAGGAATTTAAGACCAGAAATTCGTCATGAGCTGTTAAATGTCAGAGTCAGCACAGTAGATAGCTTGCGCGAAATTTGTCGGCGTAGAGAAAGGTTTTAAGAGGACGTAAAGCGAAACTATAGCTACTAAAACACGGTTCCGTTCCGCAAAAATGTGGCAGAACTTGTAGAGGAAGCCCAATCGGATGATACAACCGAATTTTCAGACTCGATCGCGAAGGAGGACCCAGTCGGCAACCCAGCCGAGCAGGTTTTTCCAGAAGAGCTTTAGGCTCCCGGAGACGAAGAGCCGGAGGACGGCTATTCTACCGACGCATCGTTAAGCAGAGTGATGCAGGCGAAGAATCCGGCTGTAGGAGACGACTCCCTTGGTGACGATGAGGAAGCCGACGTCACGGTGGTGGAAGGTCATTAAGACTACTGCAATATGGCCTCCGAATCAGCCTACCCTAAATGCAAGCCGCGAGGATCCAAAAAGCCTCCTTGGCACCAATATAAGCTGGAATTAGCCTCCTACAAGAAGGTCTTAAGAAAAGGAAAACCATCAGCTTGGCAGACCTTCTACTCAAACATAGAGGAAACAACCGATGCAGCTCGGCTTAGGAAGATCCTCTCAAAACAACCCCCTCCTTGGGATACCTTAAAAACCAGATGGCTCATGGTCAGACTCCAGTGAGGAGTCCCTAAGCCTACTTCTAAACACCCACTTTCCGGGTAGTCCCCCGGTTGAACGACTTCCAGAAAATCAGGCTGATCAAGCGACCTGGAAACGCTTTTTTCAGAACGCAACATTAAATGGGCCATAAACAGTTTCAAACCTTTCAAATCACCGACACCTGATCATCTCTTCTCTGCGCACATCCAAAATGCAGGTCAACTTGTCGTCAACTGGCCAAAGAATATTTTTCACACCATACTTCAGATAGGAACATTGCCATCAACATGGAGGGAAACAAAGGTAGTCTTTATACCCAAAGCGGGCCAAGCCTCGCACACGACGACGAAAAATTTCAGGCCTATAAGCCTGACAACCTTTCTACTTAAAAGTTTTGAACGACTGATTGGACTGCACATAAGCTCAGTCATGGTCTCAAACAATTATCATACTCAAAGGGCAAGTCCACCGAATCAGCTCTACACGCGGTAGTCAGCCAAATCTAAAAGTCATTCATCCGCAAGGAATACGCACTAGTTGCATTCCTGGAATAAGAGGGCGCTTTCAACAATGTTCTCCGTGCAGCCATAACCGAATCCTTCCACGACTTGGGTGTTGAGGTTCAAGTCGTGGAGCTAGTCCATAAATTGCTGATGAGCAGAACGGTAACCTCCACCCTAGGATACTCAACACAAACAAGGCTCGTGAACAGGGGTGGTGTACTCTCCCCTCTACTATGGAACATCGCAGTGAATAAGCTGCTGTGTAACATGGAAGGGGTGGATGTAAGGTTGTGGCATATGCGGACGACTTAACCAATATTTTCTCAGGGAAATTCCCTCAGACACTATGCGATCTAATGACCGCCAAACTTAAAATGCTATCTGACTGGACAACAGAAAGAGGACTAGGGGTAAACCCCTCAAAAACGGAGCTAAAACTAACTAAACCCACCAACATTAAATAACTGCTCTCTCTCTTTCAATGATAACGCTAGATATTGGGGTAAGTACTAGATAAGCGTCTAACAATTGCCCTCTATTCCTGCAAAAAAGCCATCGGAACGAAATGGGGCATGTCCCCGAAAATCGTCAACTGGATACACACAGCGATACTCAAGCCTATTCTACTCTACAAAGTGTCAATATGGTGGCCTGCGCTAATGAAACCGACAACCACAGCAAACCTCAACAAGATTCAACGAATGGAATCCTTATGCATAAGCGGAGCCTTTCGCACCACCCCCAACGAGGCGCTGAATGCTATTCTAAACAGCCTGGATTTAGACGCCATGGAGCAGATCTTGACTGTACCACTTGGGGAATCCCTTCATGAGCAGTCTATCTGAACTGGCGAATATAAGCCTAAAATCGAATAATAAAAGTTATGAAAGCAACCGGATGGGAGCTGTGCTAGGTCAGCTGCGGTAAGAGCAGCAGACAATAATATAAGAAAGGGGACACAGATCCCCGCGGAATCACAATGGACCTTCTAGGTCTAAGTGTGTCAACAATTTGACAGCTGTTCTAACCTTACCTTACCCTTGCAGAGGGTTTTATAATTCCAGTCAAAAGTTCTCAACGCAGTGAAGGAGACGTTTCCGACTCTATAAAGTATATATATTCCTGATCAGCATCACTAGGAGAGTCGATCTAGCCATGTCCGTCTGTCCGTTCCTTTCTATGCAAACTAGTCTTTCAGTTTTAAAGCTGTCTGCATGAAACTTTCCCAAAAGTAGTCTTTCTATTGCAGGTAGTACATAAGTTTGAATGAGCCGGATCGGATCCCATAGGAACAATCGGAAAAATTAATGAAAGAAAAATATAAGTTTGCTATTCTTTTGATCAAAATCGGACTAGTTAACATAAAGCTCCCATAAAAGCAATAAAAATATAAAAAAAAAATGTTGTTTAAAAATTTAACTTATTTTTTTTGTAATTTTTTTCAAAAATTCTTTTTGACTTATTAATAATTTTATAGTTGATAATTACGTTTTTAATTTTTCTTAAATTCGGAAAAACGATATCATATAGGTGCCATAAGAACTATCGATTAATTGAGCTGCAAATCATCATAGCTTTAATGTTTTTAAACATATACGCAGGTAAATCATAACTTTAATGTTTACAAGAATATTTAATTTTTGCAATAGCTGCAACGGTATATGAACTTCGGCTTGTTAAAGCTTGATTCCTTTGATTGTATCAAAGTTGGAACCTAATGATGACTGATGTCGTAAGTATATCCTTTTCAATAATTTATTATTTTATTTAAGTACAATAATTTGGCAGGAAACAGAGTTGTTATCAGCGGAGGACAGCCATAATGCTGTATCGAGTATCGGCACTAAGACGGAGTTTCGGTCAAAAGTCATTTTAGGTACCTGATTTTAATCAAGTATTTATTGATTTTTATTGACAATTTATTATTTTGTTTAATAGAATTAAAAAAAAATAGATTTTGCCAATGCAAAATAAAGGAAACAGCGATCGAGTTGTGAAGAAAACTATATAATACTATTTAGATTGAACAGAAAAATGTTTAAAATAATTATGGGCTTTGATTTATTGTAAATATGAACTAAATTTAAAATAAATATTTAAGTTTGAAATGTTCAAAACAATTATGAAAATAGTTACTATGATTTACTACGAGGCGTTTTTTAATTAACTATGCGCATAATTAGATAAAAAAAACTATGCAACTTATTTTTATATGCTATTTCTATGTGTGGTTCTAAATAGTGAAATTTACTACTTTTTTTTTTACCAGTGTGCTCTTGTTTCAGATTTGTAGAAAGCCAACTTGTCACTTTACAGATTGCTACACACAAAAAAAAACAATCTATAGTTCAATTCGAGAACGACTGGTCCATTTGAGATTTACAAGAAATTTTCATTTTTACCATTGAAAAAGCTTCAGTTGATGTTGGAAAAGGGTAAATTTTAAATTTCTCTCTCTTTGAAAGTTCTCTTAATCATGCAAGATGGAGAAAAAAATCAATAAGCTAGAGGGAGAAGGACAGTAACGGATTTTAGCTCCCGAGTCCTACACGTGTTGTCCCGCTTACATGAATTTCGCATTGCTTGTTTTTCGGTAATTTGAATTTAATGTTCGTTCTACAAGTGGAGTGCAAGAAAGGGTGAGAAGTGTTTTCTAAACCTTATAATTAAGTAAAATGTTAGTGATGAGTTAAAAAAGTTATTGTTTTAAGCCTAGTACTCAGATTGACAAAAGGAAAACAATTAACAATTCACCCAGAGAAATCTGGCAGCGTTTGCAATTATTTGCCTCTCGCTCTCACTCATAGCTGGCGTACGAATTCCGTCGATCTGAGTACTTGGCTTTAGTATTTAAAATTGCATAATTCTTTTGTGTTGCAAGTATGTGAATGTCTATGCTGGCCGGCAAAATGTGTGTGTGAGTCTATTCCAAACACGATTCCGAAATTTCTGGACCGCAATAAGGCATACACGGTAACTGATGCATTATTTTTGCCGGCCGGCATAGACTTTCACGCAATATAAATGTTTAAGATTTCAAGTTTAAAATCAAGACAAGAAAATAGAACCTAATTCCATTTCTCCCTAGATTTCCTTTTTTAGAAGTAAGGAAGGAACCGCATATATGTACGATTCATCCACAACAACATTTTGGAAAATTTATTTTCATAAGAAAAAATTTGTGTTTATAAAAAAATTTATACACATATTTTAAGTAAGTTGTAAAACAAACGTACACACTTTTAGCAAGCGTTAACAAAATTGCTTAAGTAAACAATCTCTCCTCTGCTTCTACATTTATTTTTAATAAAATAATTAATATACAATATTATCAATTTGTTTTTATACCCTTGCAGAGGGTATTATAATTTCAGTCAGAAGTTTGCAACGCAGTGAAGGAGACGTTTCCGACCCTATAAAGTATATATATTCTTGATCAGCATCACTAGTAGAGTCGATCTAGCCATGTCCGTCTGTCCGTCTGTCCGTCCGTTTATATGCAAACTAGTCTCTCAGTTTTTAAGCTATCTGCATGAAACTTTCCCAAAAGTTGTCTTTCTATTGCAGGTAGTATATAAGTCGGAGCGAGCCGGATCGGACGACTATAGCATATAGCTCCCATAGGAACAATCGGAAAAATAAATGAAAAAAAATTATAACTTTTCTGTTTTTCAATTTTTTTTTAGTTCTTCGAGATATAGTAATGGATAAATATTTCAGAATTACGGTTTAAATTTCATCAAAATCGGACGACTATAGCATGTAGCTCCCATAGGAACAATCATAAAAATAAATGAAAAAAAATGATAGCATTTCTGTTTTTTAATTTTTTTTTAGTTCTTCGAGATATAGTAATGGATAAAAATTTTAGAATTACTGTTTTAATTTCATCAAAATCGGACGACTATTGCATATAGCTCCCATAGGAACAATCATAAAAGTAAATAAAAAAAATTATAACTTTGGTGTTTTTAAATTTTTCTATAAGTTCTTCGATATATAGTAATGGATAAATTTTTCAGAATTACGGTTAAAATTTCATCAAAATAGGACGACTATATCATATAGCTCCAAAAGAAATAATAAAATTATATAAAATAACTACCTAATAATGAGCTGCAAATCATCATTGCTTCAATGTTTTTAGACATATACGCAAGTAAATCATAATTTTAATGTTTTCAAAAATATTTAATTCTTGCAATAGCTGCAAGGGTATATAAACTTCGGCTTGCCGAAGTTTGCTTCCTTTCTTGTTTCTAATATCAAATGTGCGATAATAAAGTTTTGATATTAAAATATGAAATTAACAAAAGCATCGATTCTACATTGAAATATCAAAAAATATTAAATAATTTGATTCTTTTTCTGTGAAGAATTGATACCAACGTATATTTTTACATTTACATTGAACTGACAATAAAAAAAAGTAGAATTGCTTGCATAGAATTGCTTGCTTGAGTAAAAACCACAGTTTATAGGAACCGTCACAAAGCGTTCGCAAAACATTTTAGCTAACAGGATAAAATTTGCTATTGTCATAATATAAATTCACTGTTTAATGAGCTTAAGCATGAGCATAGCCCAAAAGAATGCGCTTGTTTTTAGACGGCAGCGAAGAAATTTTGAAACAGTTATTTGGCACAATGGCAATTCAAAACCATCTATTCCCATTGCTCACGCAGAAAACACAAAGGAGAGATTAACACGATGGAAATATATTCAATAAGACACTTTGCAATGGAAAATTTGAGCGGACTTAAAACTGGTCGGGATGCTGTGTAGGATACATGGTGGCTATACAAATATTGCTGCTTTTTCTGCCTGTCGGGAAGGCGAGCTGATAAGTTGCACTACAAAAAAAAGCAAATGGCCAACAAAGGAAAACGCTGTCATTGGTGCAAATAACATCAAGTTTAAGCCGCTAGTGCAGAAGGAAAGCGTCATTCTTCCACCGCTACACATAAAGTTAGGCCTTTGTTGAGGCCCTTGACAAAGAAGGTCCTGCTTTTCAACATGTTGTGTCACTCTTTCCGAGAATCTCCTACGCGAAAATAAAAGAAAGAGTTTTTGCATGTCCAGAGATTAAAAAACTTTTAAACAACACTGATTTGGAGTTGTATTTTTCACCGCTTGAAGCGGCAGCTTTTAAATCATTTAGGCTTATGGTTGAAAACTTTCTTGCAAAAACGAAAGCCAAAAAAAACTACAAGACTATCGTAAGAGTCCTTTAAAAATAAATAAAAATCTATGAGTGAGCTGGTATTCTTCTAATGGTTTGAAGATAAGCTTTTCTTAGTTTGTTTTTGGCAGGAGTGCATATGTCCCTAAAAATGAGCATGAAGAGCGTTTCTATTAGCAAATTGAAGGTAATCGGGCGACTATATCACGGCTTTTGGGTAGAAGTGATGATGGTGATGATGATTTCCAAAGCTACTTCAAGAGGCAAAAACAAAGCCAACCGGTATTCCAAAATAAATAAAACGTTCTCCATTTTATATAATAAACACTATATCTAAAGATGCATTCGACTTTTATTTATTAAATTTATTGTGATTAAAGAAACATGTAGCTAATTTTGTATCTTTCTCTTGTTTTATGATATTTCACACACTCAAGTGGTTTTGGTAAATCGTAATTTAACCGTGTTTAGCTTCGATTGGGGTAAACTTTTTTTGTTTGATCCAAGAACACTTTTTACAGTTTACAGGTCATAAGCCTACTAAGATATTGTTCAAATTTGGTGCTTAACGGCAGAAAAAAACTAAAACGCCTAACCCTAAAAATCTAAAAGAATTCGAATTTCCAATAAATTTCTGACATGATTAGCTTGTCCGATTTAGTCGGATACCCATTTTAAGTTAGAACTTATAACGATTTTTTATCGATTTTTTTTTAGTTTTTAAAAATATACAGTCGTATAACAGCCCAACATTTTCGAAAAGTTTGTGTTTGTCGAGCTCTTTGAGACAAATGACTTATCCAATCCAATTATTCAGTATGACAACGTTAAAAAGTGGTCTATTGGTAGTAAAACTTTGTAAAATGCACCAAAATTTTAAACTTTTAAAAATTTTTTAAAAAAATGTCCCAAAGAAAAAAATTTGAGTGGTTTATACGTAATCTTGAACTCGTACCCTAAGGTATGTCTAAATTAATGGCTGTTGCATGAATAGTAATGCTTAGCATAGCGTAGACAATCAAAAAATATGCATATATTTTCATGGATGCTTAACATAATTTTCAGAATCGTTCTCTCAGTTACAACAAAGGAGACAAAAAGAATATCATGTGACGTTAACTCACACTAAAATTGACAGACGGTGAAGTCGACAAAAAAAAATAGTTAAATTACGATATAACAATTTATAATATAAGTGAAAAACTGAAGTGTAATTATTACTATTTTTGTTTTTACGATACTATTATCTTGGAAATAAACACACATAAAACTAGAAGGTATCGCAACAAAAAACTACAAAAGAAAAATATCATTTTTTTTGTCAACTTTAATAGTAGTTTTACTATAAATTTGTACTGGAGGAAAGACAACAAAATTCAAAGGAACATAAATTTATTTTTCTTAATGTTTGAATAGTAACTTTACTATTAAATACGTCAGAAAAGCAACAACAAATTACTTTAAGATGTATTACATAGTAAAGTAAAATTATTCAAGGTTAATTATACGATTGGTGTGTTCACACTTGACAAAGAAAGCAAAAACAAAATGCAGGAAAAATCATAAAATAATTAAATAACCATTTTCGTATGCTAATTTTACCTATACAATTTGTTGGTGTGTACGCACCTAAACGGACAGAAGGACTGACAGACGAACATGAAGTCGACTCTCCTAGTGACTATATATAATTTATAGGGTCGAAAATGTTCCCTTCACTGCGCTGCAAGCTTCTGAATGGCATTGTAATACCCTTCGCAAGGGTATAAAAATGAGATCAAACGAATATGTTCTGTAACTAAGTAACGGTATCTAACAGTCGGAAAAATCGACTATAGCGATCCTTCTCTTGTTAATTTAAATTTATTTTATTATATATATTTATTTAAATTATTTAGAAAACACTTTAAGTAAAAAATATAAATTAATAAATAAAGATTTTTTTAATCGTATGGTGTTTTTAATTGTTGGACAACCGTTTTTATTGAAAGCATTATTATACATTTTGGTAACGGGTATAATCATTTATTTATCAGAGATAGTTTAAAGGTTTCAAGGAAATAAATTAACATACTTTGATCATCTTAAAATTAGTCTTAAAAATTTTGAAACTTCCTTGTTTTAACTAAAAATTTACCTCAGAGCGCAGTTATTCTTCTTGGTTTATATTCTATAAGTCAATAAAACTTACCACTCCACGGCAATGAGTAGCCAAAGCTAGCCGATTTTTGGGAAAAAACGTTGAATTTCTGTTTCAATTGGTTGGCCAGCTCTCGCACTTCGTTGAAGTGCGCGGAGGCCCAAGAACTTAGCTGCGGTACCAACTGTGGGGTCTTTCCATCGCCGTAGGATGACGACAAGCTAGATCTAAAATTGGACTGCTGATAGCTCTCGTAGCTCTGACAAATGGCAACCGCCAAGAGCAAGGAGAGCACTCCTAAAATTTTCATGCCGCTTCAAGCTGAAAAATAAGAACAACATGCAAAAATAACCCGTGTCAATAAGGAACAGTAAAGATTTCAGAAGGAAGATGGTGCTCCCGCAGAAGTTTAAAAGTAGAATTATTAAGCCTAAGTATGATTATTTTCGGCGCTCATAGCGAGGGGATGTCGAATCTAGTTCAGACCGTAACTTAAGATTATCGCACCAGTTCCGGACCGTGGGTCGGCAAAGGTCAATCATGCGATAATGCGCGCACTACTTGGAGCAGGCCATGAAAACAGTCTTCTAGTTTATAATTCACTGTTCATTTTGGGTGTTAATTGTTTTTTGTTCCCATAATTAAATTTAAGTGGCCCTGAGTTCCCATTTCATCCGGCTTATATTGATAAGTTAAACAGTTCTGACGACCTGTATCTTTGAGGCTCCTCAATACACGACACCTCAAATGGGTCACACATGCGTTTTCCCAATTTAGTATTATTTATTTCTGGAACACACATTTGGGGCTACTCCAGTCTGCCACTAGTTATTTTTAAAAATCTTCTTTAACTATATCTATTTTGATCTGTTCTTGACACTGGTGCTCAATTTGGAATGAAATTATGGCTGTCGCGAACAATATTTTACGCAGATAACTTTTGTATAGATTTGAGTCGGGACTCTTTACTCACAGCTTCTACCAAAATATGTGTTGACTCGAGAGGAAACCGTTTCGTTTTGTTGCGCTGTGAAACACCAACTGACAGCCGAGCACCCAGTACAAAGCTTTTATGGGGAAGATCGCCCACCACAAAAGGCTGCAGAAAACAGAATCAAAATTTTAAGCGGGAGAGAGGAGAGAGTGTGTTTTTACTCGTCATGACACAAGGGCGGGCAGATAAGTTGGTGGAAGAGTCTCGTATTTATTTTACACAATTGAGTCATAAGCCGGTAGCTTGCTCTCCGAGCGCGTTTTATTCGCTAGCAGTAAATCGAAATAATAATCGAATCTCTTTAGCTGCAAGGAACTTGTAATTTTTGATATGATTCCTGGAAATTGGGCTAGAGGCACGAAAATGAAGTACCCTTCAATATTATGAGTTTCAGTTAAATTTGGCAACACGAAACCATTAAGTGTACATCAAGGGTTTAATAAAGTGAACATACCTACATGTTTAAGTACACTTAGAATAAAAAATGGCCTGAATTCTTACAAATCGGCTTAAAATAAGAATCGCACTTAAAATCTGAAAAAAAATTCTTATATTTAGAATTATTTTTCTTTCAGAAAAAAAATTTGAAATTGAGTAGTTGTATACCAAACTTTTTGAGAGCTTTTTTTCCATAAAACGCTTTCAAACGTAGCTAGTAAAAGAGATTTTATTTACTGATAAGTTTTAAGAAAAAGTTTTTAAAAAAGTTGTACTATGTTTTTTAAATGTTTATTTAAAAATTGTAAGCTAATTTAAAAATAAAAACAAGAAAGGAAGCTAGCTTCGGCACGCCTAAGTTAATATACTGTTGCAGCTATTTCATAAATTAAGTACTCTTCAATACAACAACATTCAGATTTGTGTGTTTAACAACAGGGAAGCAATTATGGTTTTTCGCTAAATTATTCGATCATTCGTTGTTGAAATTAAAACCGGAAATCTGAAAAAATAACAACCATGTATCAAAGTATATTCAAAACAATTGAAGCGAAGTTAAAATGTTCTCCATATATTTTTCCGAATGTCGCCCGATTTTATATCTTTTAAATTTAAAGAAAAAAATTTCAAAAAAAGTTTGTACTACTTTTTATGACAAATAAATATTTTTAAGCACTAATTGCTAGAAATCATCAAGATAGCTTCTACCAATCAGAAGTTAATAAAAAAAGAGTAAATGTTAGTCTTTTAAAAAGGTGCCCAAAATTGACTTTTAAGCCCATGTAACTTCCATTAAACTTCCAATTTCTCAAACCCAAAAAGCCAAAGACTTTCATGAAAATCGAACCTACGAATTTTAGGTGGCCCACTTAGCAGACTTTAACTCAATTACCGTTTAAATTTGATTAAAATCGGATGACTATATGATATAGCTTCTCTTAAGCTGCTATGATGAATTTCAAAAATTAATTCTTTCACTGCATCGATGTTCCTGAGTTGGAAAATCTAACAATCGCCCGAAGTTACGTTTATTGGATATAAAGTGATCAGTTGTGTGAGCGAACTTTGTTTTGATCAAAAGGCAGTGTTGAGCTTGACAACCAAGCTTTGTAAAGTGCAAATTTGTCATCTGCAATATAACAATTTGCAAAGCAATCAGTTTTGTTGTTGTATGTGCTTCTTGTCTCTCATAGAGAATAGCGCTCCTAGAATCGCTGTCAGCAGGTCGTCGATAAAGCAGTTGTTATTAGACTTATTGTCTATTGTTTATCTGCAAAATAAACATGGCTCCAGCACCGTAACGCCATAAAGCAGTTGTTATAAGACTT
Source organism: Drosophila gunungcola (assembly GCF_025200985.1). Taxonomy (NCBI): domain Eukaryota; kingdom Metazoa; phylum Arthropoda; class Insecta; order Diptera; family Drosophilidae; genus Drosophila; species Drosophila gunungcola. The sequence continues at coordinate 1,807,363 of NW_026453162.1, forward strand.
ATTGTCTATTGTTCTGCAAAATAAACATGGATCCAGCACCTTAACGCCACCGTGAGAACACTTGCGTCGATCTAAATAAATCAGAACTTCGATGTGCTTCCTGAAGCTATGCAAAACCACTTTATGGACATGCTGGTTGAGCAGACGGGACTTCTTAAGGGCAATGCACTTGAATCCGAGCAACAAGTAATTAAAGCTATTGATGAGAAGATCGGAGCCAAGTCGAAGCAAATTGAAGATATGACCGCTGTGACTATTAAGCTCAACCAACGCATTACACTGCTTGAATATAACACCCAAGAAGTTAAAGAGATGGATCGGAGGATCATAAAGCTTCAAGCCGAACTTTACAGTAACAGGATTACGACGACTAACTTGGATCTGATTGTGGGTGAGCTGTCTTCATTTTGAGAGATGAGCGCTCAGCAAATCTCAACCAATGCTTGTAATTTTCGTATGCATTTGTATTTTGTATTTATAATAAAATGGCATCCTAACGCTACAAGTTAAGTTAATGCGCTAGTCATTAAGTCACATTGGTGTACCGTTTGTAAACGAGGAAAAAACGGAAGGTCCTTTCCAACACCCTGTGCTTTAATTTGATACTCACACCTCCGCATAAAATTCGTGAAATATTCCGGGCACGTAAAACGCAACCGGACCCGGTTATTATCCAAAAGATGGAAAACTGTTTCGCGCAGCAGGCATTTTCCGTCGAGATAATGGGCAGCCCCTATTATAAAATTGGTGCTGGTGCATGTACGATGTGATGATACCATTTACTGAGTTGAGAAAATAGAAGGGCTGTTTGATCTCTCAGCCGATCAACAGAAGGAGCCATCCTCCCCTCGGCCGCCTACTGATGTGGCTCCTGATTTAACTGCCGGCAGCTTTCGCAAATAGTTCCAAATATCAACTTTTAATAATGGTTTGTTCTACCAGCCTAAGAACTATTAGTATTCTATATTTAAATATATATTACGTGTCTATGTGTATTACTAATTTAAAATTATGTTTATATTTTCATTGCGTTTTCTGGTTTTCTTTTTATACCCGTGCAGTATTATAATTTCAGTCAGAAGTTTGCCCAGTGAAGGAGACATTTCCGACCCTATAAAGTATATAAACTCTTGATCAGCATCACTAGGAGAGTCGATCAGGCCATGTCCGCCCGTCTGTCCGTCCGTTTCTACGTAAACTAGTCACTCAGTTTTAAAGCTATCTGAAATAAACGTTCCCAAAAGTTGTCTTTCTATCGCAGGTAGTACATAACGAGCCGGATCGGACGACTATTGTAATGGTTAAATATTTCAGAGTTACGGTTTAAATTTCATCAAAATCGAACAATCATATCATATTCCATAAAGACAATAAAAGTATTAACAAATTTCTAACATTTTTTTGACCTATTAATAATTTGACAGTTAAGAATAACGCTTTTAATTCTATTAAAATCGGAAAACGATGTCGTATAGCTGTCATAGGAACTATTGAATAATGGAGCTGCAAATCATCATAGCTTCGATGCTATTAAACATATACGCAAGTAAATCATAATTTTAATGTTTTCAAGAATATTAAATTTTTCAAATAGCTGCAAGGGTATATGAACTTCGGCTAGCCGAAGTTTGCTTCCTTTCTTGTTAGTACATTAATTTGTCTTTACGTTTGTTTTTTTTTTTTATTTTTGAGAATACTCTATAATGTTTCACAGTAGTAGCAGTGAATAAGGAGGGAAAAACCTAGTCCGTACCAATCCATATATTCATATTCAAAACTGGAAATTAAAAGATGCTTTGTTTTGTTTTGGATTATCAAAAATACCCTATTTTCAAAATCTGTTTTTTAATGTTATTCTTTTATAGTCGTATATGCTCATTTTCGTTTTTTATTTTTTAATTTTTTTAGACATTTAATAAATTTCTATTTATAATTATCTAATCAGTGTATATATATATATATATATATATTTGTTTTTTAGATTGAATATATTTTTATGATAATTCTTTTTTCGATTATTGTCGTTAGCTTGGCTTAATCCCTTTTTGTAATAGACTTATTGTGTAAAATATACGCCCTTTAAACAATATACGCACAAAAATTATAACAATTATCAATAACAATATATTTGACAAATGGGGGTCGATATTCGTTTTAATTTTATTTTATTTATTACATTAGCAGTGGAGTCCACTGTCTTAGTATCGACTTAACCCATTCTGGGTATTATCTTTCTACTTTCCTTATATATTTATGTTTTGCTTATTGCATTACTGTAAATAAAAATATATTAATTAAAAAATATTATTTTTTAAACTCAAATATTAAGAATTAATACAAAATTTTTGTTAATATTTTTTTTCTTATTTGCATTTTAAATTTCCTTGTTGTGTTTTTTGTTTACAAATAATTAACCTGCCTTTCAACCTGCCTTTTTTCGGGCCGTTCTCACGTACAGCTCAAAATTACAATGCTTTAATTTTATATACATATCAATAAAGTAGTGTTGGAATGGGAGGGAGGCTGAGAGCATCCTGGTTGACGGTGAGGTTCAATAAGGGAAAACTTGCTGCCCCTGGAGTTCTCTTTTGGTCATTAGCGTGATGTGTATAGAGGGTCTCGTTTTTGTCCCATTGTCCACCCAAACCTTGGCTGACCTGTCGTTGATGATTATGATCACGTATGTGATTGGGTGCACGTCGCTCTGTTGTGTTCGGCAATGCGCAACCCACCTGCATGCAGTTCTTAGGCGCATGAACTCTCTGTCGCAAACGACAGAATGTGGCTCCCGGTGACACGGAACAGTTTTTAATAGCGTGATTTTCTCCGCCACATTCCGCTATAATGTTGTCCATTATCTGCATCATTGTCTCACTATGGGCGATTGGAAAAATGGTTATCTTTTTACTAGCTAATTTTATTTTAGGAAATTTTATGATGAAATGTAAAACGTTAAAGGACGAAACAGACAAAAGATCACCTATGGGAGTGTTGGTGGGTTCCTCAATCCAAACTGATTTTAATTCTTCGTCATCTAAAATATTCGGATTAACAATATTAATTTTGGCAAGGGTTATTGCAAGCATTAAATTCTGAAATTCCATCATCAACATTCTGTTTCTAGCAAGTAGTGTCTTATATAAGTGTCCAGTGACTACTTGATTAACGGTCGATGATAGTTGATTAATCTGGTTTTGAATTTTGGTGTTTATTTGAATTTGTCTATTGCTCGACTTAACTAACTTAATTTCGGTAAATCTGATTTTTTCTAAGACGCCGGCGTCCGGTGTCTCTGCTACGACCATTAGCATCGATTTTAAGAAATCTTAACTCCAAGCTACTCTGTGATGAACGCTCAACGACTCTTCATATAGGATAGGGGAAATATGTCGATCATGTTGTTTGTTTGCTCTGTTACGTGCGCATATTCCGAAAGGTCCGATGTATGAGTGACGAATGCAAACTCCTCCCATACTAGGATCTTACCGTCAACAAAGGGAATATATCTGGCCTGCGATAGGATAGGAAGAGAACCTGTGGAATTGAACTTTAGCTATTTTTTGCTTGCATTGCACCACCAATGAAATAAACTTAAAATAAACTATGATAGTGGCAATGGAACTTATATCTAGTAAGATTTTGCGCCAAGTGGCTTAAAAGTGTAATAAAAATGAATAAACATAAAGGACAGTGTTTGATTGTATTATTTAAGATTTTCCTGGTGAACCATACATCCTTAATGAGGACCGTGGTCCCCAGGTCCGCTTCTAAGGCTCTCTCCTCACACAACTGTGTGAGTATATTTCCAAGCCTTTTGTTGGACTTTACCAATATTTTTTCGCAAACTTCAAAGACCCTATTCTGCCGAGACGCGTTTTCCCTCTTTCTTAGTGCGTTTTGGGCCCTTTTTTTATTTTTCCTGGATTCCTCTTTGTAAGTCGTCCGAGTTGGCCTGCACAACATCAGCTGGTCTTTTGTCAATTACCAAGTGAACTGATTTGTTGTACTTGGTAGTGGCTAGTAAAATTAACTCTATGGTGTCGGTTATACCTTTGTTGATTTTAATGCATTAAACGATTTCCAGTAGAGTGCTGTGAAAGCGTTCTGCCAGCCCGTTAGGTACACTGTGTAAGGGTGGTGATTTTACGATAGTAACTCCAAAGTCTTAGTCAGCAGGCCGAGATCGTATTCGAATTCAATGACGGTTCGTTGTCAATAGATCGTTTTGGCATTTGGAAAATAATTCATTAACCGCAACAGGGTCGGTTCGAGGTCCGCAATCGTTCTAGCGGGAATATGTTGCACGATAGCGAACTTTGAGAACTTATCGATGCACGTCAGAAAATATTTCCTGTCTGTTGAGAAGATATCAATATGTAACATTTCACCTGCACAGGAGGGGATTGGTGACTCGCCGATTTCTTGTTTCTTTGGATGTCTATCGTATTTGGGCCTCGCACAGGTCTTGCAGTTTTGGACGATTTTGTTGGCTAATTTTGTCATTTTATGAAAGTATTATTCGGAGAGTACCTGCTTGACAATCTCCTGAGCCAATCTGTGTGCCCTATTTTTGCTCGGTAGTTTGCAAAAATATCCATTACGCGATTTTTGCAATACCAAAATTTTGTGGCTGGAAATTGGCAAACCAGTTCGTCTTTCCCCATTGTGAGCGTGTGCAAATCACAATGGATGGCGTTCACGCCCTTAGGAACGATTATGTCTGCGAGCTCATCAAGTAATGAAAGCAATTCATCCGATGTTTCAACTGTGTGAGTCAAGGAGAGTTCGCTGTTTATAGTGGCTGCGCACGACTCAGCCTCTTGTTCCCCCATGAAATTAAGTTGCAACAAGATTTTCCTTACCGAGTTTGTAAAAACACGCGAACCGGACTCGTCGATGCGAGCTTTCCACCTTTTCATTTTTGCATTCGGAATTAGATTCCGATGCTGCAAAAGTTAATGGCTGGTGGTCGGTGAATATATATATATATATATATATTTTACCGCGTAAAAATTGTGTCATAGTTTGGCCAAAGCCCATACGATGTCTAGTAACGCCCTCTCATTTGTGGTGTAGTTAATTTCTCTGTATTTTAACGTTGAAACCTTGAAATCATTGTAATGAGGCGTACTTTTTGTAATCCAGGTATCTTAGCATGTCATCTTCAGATGCCAAGATATTTCGCAGCTTCTGAAACCCGTGTTCTTACGTTTCAGAGATCTGGACCGGAATGTGACCTATGCCTACTAACACTTCCGTTTTCGCCTTTAAAAATGTCTGAAATAAGTCTTGCTATTGCTGCAAAATCGTTTATAAAACATCTGTAGTAGCTTACCAGGCCGAGGAACCATCTGACTTAAAATACGGATTTTGGTTCCGATAAGTCTTGAAGGGCTTTGACCTTCTCTGGGTCACCGCTACTGGTGCCTATAAATCCCAGAAAGCCCACACTCTTTTTGAAGAAGCACCCTCATGTTGGCTTCATAAAGAATCTTAAGGACCCAATCTACATGCGTCACGTGTGGTTTTTCGTCTTCTGAAAAAATAATCATATCATCCAAATATACGTAACAAAATTTGTCGATTTGTTCACTCAAAATGTGGTCAATTGTCTTTTGAAATATGCTGGCTGGATTTTTCAGACCAAAAGCGAGTTTTCGAAATTCATACTTCCCCCGTTTACCGAAAGGAAATTTTTTTCACGATCGCGTGACTTGAGGTCCAATGTCGTGAAATACTTGGCCTTGCCCAAGTTCCTCAATATAACACCTCAGTAGTAGCCACTATAAGAACAGAAGATGAAGGGCCCCTTTATGCCAAACTGTACCCAATGGTGCGGCCTATTTTGTCAACAAAAGATTCAAAATCTGTTGAGTAACGGCATAATTAAAAAATCAGTGTCTCCATAAGACAACCCCATATGGGTAGTAGACAAGAAGGGCACCGACGAAATGGGTAACTATAACATGCGACTAGTAGGTCAAAGGCAAAGGCCTTTTTTCCGCTTTTTAGCATTTTCATGAAAGCGCCTCTCATTAAAGAGGGTGCATCAACGTTAGTAAAACTTCACATCAGTGCAGGTATGGAAGGCAATTTCTTTGATTTCCGTGCCCAATGGAAGACTCTTAGTATTAAGCAACGTGATGCCCCAGCCTGTGTTAACAAGTCGATGCAGATTATCCCATCGAACGTTGATAAGTCCGATAGAATAAAGAATGTTGTCTTAATATTAAAAATTGAGACAAGGCATTTCTGTGTTATTTGGGTTGTGCCATGGATGGAACAAATATTGAAAGGGACTTCTACTGGAAGGACGCCCTTTAGCCCCTTGTAAGGTCTTATAAAGTTTTTAGAATCGCCCGTGTCTATAAGCAATTTTATAACAGTGCCCGCTAATCTCTGTCTGAGGACCGGTAGCAGGGTTTTTCCCTGAAAAATTAATGACATCGTTTTCTTCATCTTCATCGATATTTGTTGCTGCACTGGAGGCTGCGTTTGCGTAACTTTTTTCAACCTGCTCGCCACTCTGAATAACATGATTAACTCTTTATCTTTTTTGAACGTTTGTTCGGTCAGACGCGGAGATAAATACTTGTAAAGCGTCTTCGCGGAATTTATCGCACAATACTTTAGCCATAGCTGCTTCGACCGATATATTGACCTTGTTCGTCAATAACGTGAATTTTTTTTCAACCTCGTCGTAGTATTGTAACAAAGTTAGGTCCGCCGCATGAATCGGCTTTTTGTCGCTGTATGTAAAGTCTAAGCGAATTATAATCGCGTCGAAATTTAACACAGTCCCAAACGAAGATAACACCGCATCGGCGGGGCCCCTGATCTTACTCCTAATAATGTTGACCGCTTGATAGAGGCGGGAGCTACCATCGTATCGTCTGAAAATGTGATAGGGGGCTACAGCCGCTTGTCGCCAGGATATATAAGATTCCTGTGTTCCAACAAATTCGATAAGACATTTCGTCATCTAAAGGTTCGTTGCATTATACGTCTTCTCCTATCTCTAGGCCACATATGTTTATACTTGAGGGGCCTGGACTGATGCTGGCACAGTGCTAACTGCCGCTACTCGCCCGGTCAACTCCTCAATTTATTGCCTAAGCACTTGCTCTCTCAGCTGGTTTTGGGCGGCCAGTTCTGCAAGGGCATTACTAAGGACGGCCTATATAACGGTTCTGAAACGGATCACTCTTGGGCAGCTGAGTTCAATTGCACAGAAATCCGTGCGCGGAAGCAAAAGCGCTAGCCAAACAAAGACAGAGTCGAAAGACTTATTTCCTCGCAATAATCGGGGCATTAAAAAAAAAACGATGCCTGCAGGGTGGCAGAATATATGTGCCGCTGTAAAAAAAATTATATTAAGAACACACTGAAAAAAAAAATCGCTGAAACTCCACACGAAATAATGATGTGCCGTACGCAGCACACTGAGCCAGAAATCTAATTTTTTGGCCAAAAATCTGGAATTTCTTTCCTGGTACAGCTAAGAAGCTGAAATAAAGCAGATTATCTTCTTAAAAGACTGATATTTTCAACCGAATAATAATCAAATTTTAAGTATTTTCAAATGATACAGTGACTCCAATCCAAAGTCGAAAGATATTTAAATTTTTTGCATATTTTATTTCTAGAAAAAAAAATAGGAAACGGATTCAATTCATTTTAACAAACATTTAAGTATAAATCAACAAATCAAAAAAACGTTGAAAATATTAAGTGGCTAGAGACTTATCAACTTTTTTTGTTTGTTTTTTCTTTGCATCTGCATCATCAAAAGTTTAAAACACAATTATTTATTTTTTAAGTATTTAAAATGTTTTCTGATAACACCGAACGGCTCTTCAGTGTATGCAGCTTTTATGTTTTGCTTATGTTTTTATGAGTATGTGAAGATGCAGCATACTTTTGGGCTTCGGTGGCCTGCATAAAACATTCAAATCTGCCTCTCCTTCAAACTAAGTTCATACTTAAAACCGCGAGTCTCGAAAACCAGAAAAAAACCGCGCGAAATCGGCGGGTGATTTTGATAGCTATTTTATTTATTTTTTTTTTTTTTTCGCCAAAACAATGTTTAATAGGCTCATTGAGGGCATATTTAGTCCTACAATGCTTAATAAAAAATGGTTTGTGAGAACGTAAAGACCTGCATGGCACACAAAAGTCTATTTTGGTAAGCAACACAGGGCAATCAAGGCTACCAGCAAGAAGATCGTCCAGGATAAGTTAGGCTTGTATTTTCCTACGGTCTTCAAGGCTAGAAAGTTGGACAAGACGACATCTGCTAGAGTAAGATGGCAAAGGGTCAGCAAAATTAAGTGAAGAAAGAGCAAATCTGAGAATTTTTTGAGTGCGCTCAATTCTATTAACGTGCGAAGAAGCCGTAGGGTTCCAAATGAAAGAGGCATAATCTAATTTGGAGCGCACAAATGCTGAATAGAGTGTAAGTTTAGTATAAGGGTGAAAATGCATACTATTTCGCTTAACAAACCCAAACATAGCATAGACTTTGGGTATAATATAGTTAAGGTGCTCAGAAAAATTAAATTTACAGTCAAACAAGACCCCGAGGTCTAAAGACTCACATTTGTGTGGCAAAAGCTGTGAGTACAATGAATTGGGACTTAAAATATCAAAAGTGCGTTTACTAAACCTGACGAAAAAACAATTATTTAAGTTAAGTGGGAGCAAATTATTGACACACCACGCACTAACGAGGTTCAGGTCAGCTTGAAGCAGGCTAGTGTCAGCAACTGAACGCATAGCTCTAAAAATCCTAATATCATCAGCATATAAAAATATTTTGAGTTCATAAAACAGCAGAAAACGTCATTAATAAATATTATAAAAAGAAGAGGGCCAAGGGCACTACCTTGAGCAAGGCCTGAAGTTGATGGGAAAGAATGATTACCATTTATGTTGACCCCATAGGTTTTCCTATCCAAATATGATATAATCAATTTTAGCAACAAGGGATGAAATCCAAATTGCCGAAACTTGGCGAAAAGTGCTTTATGGCTAATTTTATCAAATGATTTTGCAAAATCCAGGTAAATACCATCAACCTGACACTGACATTGAAATTTATTGAGACAATAATTACTAAAAACTGCTAACCTCCAGAAAGTTTTAAGATTTTGTTTAAGACCATTCTCAACATTGATAATGTACTGGTTGTACATAAATTTATTTAAATATTCAAACTCCCGCTTGTGCTGCCTGTATCGTTCCCAGTCAAGAGAGTTACGAGTTGCCAGATATCGCTTGTAAAACTTATTACGAAGGTTTTTATATTTCTTTAGACCACTTGTGTACCATGACAGCCTATAAGGACTCCGTACCTTCAGAGGACAATTCCATTTATTTTCATTAAATGTATAAAATGAACTTGAGGTAATTCACGCTCAAAAGTATAAAATTGTAAATTTAAAAGCAATGGCATATGATGAACATCGCACTTCGAAATAGGACATCCGCATAGGCTTATTAGAATAATTAATTTCTGAATTCACAAAAACTAGATCTAAAAATCTATTTTAACTGTTAAAGATTGTGTTTATCTGGGTTTAGCCCAAACAGAACAAGTCATCAATAGGATCTCATGTGGTAAGTGAACGTTGCTGGGAATTAAATTAGAGTGGGGACCCTGCACCAAAACAAGAATCCTAGATTAAAGTCACCCAATACGCAGATATGATTGGTATCCAGTAGCCCTTGATGAACTCATGAAATGTTATCCAAATGGGCCTCATAGAGGCTGAAGTCGCTGTTAGGTGGTATGTATGATGCAACATGTATATAACTTTTACATATGGCCCAACAACTGAAACGGAAATCTGGTCCACCAATGAATCCTCATTTGAGAGAATAATATTTTCGGAAAGAAGAGTGCGTCGGACTGCCACAATAACTCCTCTACCTCTTGAATGGTGCGTTTTCTCAGCATCCCTATCTTTACGATAAATCAGGAACTGGTTAAAATCAAAGAAAACAAGAAAGGAAGCAAACTTCGGCAAGCCGAAGTTCATATACCCTTGCAGCTATTTCAAAAACTAAATACTCTTGAAAACGTTAAAATTTTGCGTGTATGTTTAAAAACATTGAAGCTATTATGATTTGCAGCTTAATTTTGATAGTTTCTATGGCAGCTATACGATTGTTCCTATGGGAGCTATATGCTATAGTCGTCCGATTTTGTTGAAATTTAAACCGTAATTCTGAAATATTTAACCATTACTATATCTCGAAGAACTAAAAATAAATTAAAAAACAGAAAAGTTATAATTTTTTTTCATTTATTTTTCCGATTGTTCCTATGGTTGCTATATGCTATAGACGTCCGATGCGGCTCGATCCGACTTATATACTACCTGCAATAGAAAGACAACTTTTGGGAAAGTTTCATGCAGATAGCTTTAAAACTGAGAGACTAGTTTGCGTAGAAACGGACGGACAGACGGACATGGCTAGATCGGCTCTCCTAGTGATGCTGATCAAGAATATATATACTTTATAGGGTCGGAGATGTCTCCTTCACTGCGTTGCAAACTTCTGACTGAAATTATAATACCCTCTGCAAGGGTATAAAAAGTTGGAGTTGGGCCAGGTCTCAACTAATATTATTTTTTTTTTTATTTGTATTTTTGTATTTATTATAAAATTTCATCCTAACGCTACAAGTTTGGAACTTATAAGGTAATGCGCTAGTCACTACGAGTTTGCAAATATTTAATTGTTACATTATACTTAAAACTAATTTTCATAAAAACTAACCTAAGTCGCCTTCTATTTTTACTTTAATTTACGTAATAGTGTTTTTAAGGTGTGTGAATAATTTTATTTTGAATTGCGTGGCACTGCTAATATTTTTAAGATGGTTTGGGAGCTGATTCCATGATCGTATAGCAATAATTAAAAATTGTCTTTCGGATGTCAATGATCTAGGTCTTATGCAAGTAAGATTGTTTGCTCTTCTAGAGGATGTAAATTGAAGTTTTTCGAAAAGATACAAAGGTTCTTTTTGGAAAATAATTTTTTGCAGAAAAATTAAGTTCCGCATCTTTATCCATTCATTTAGCGAGATATCGAATATTTTCAGCGAAAATTTGGATACGTGATCTGTATGTGGTTGGTTGAATATATACCTGGCTATGCAATTAAATAGAACTTTAATTTTGTTCTTACTGGTAGTGTCACAGCTTGAAAAAACTTCTACTCCATAAAATAGCGCTGGAACAATGCAGGTTTTAGCTATTAGTAAACGTATATGGGTGGGCAGGCAATTTTTAGTTACGGATAATGTCCTTATTATGCCATATGTTTTCCCTACAGACTTTTTAATATGATCATTCCAGGTAAGAGTTCTGTTGAATGTAAAACTTAAGTTTACAGCTGTATCAACGTACTCAACTGGCGTGCTATTCATACTCAGTGGCTGCAAATTGTTAAAAATTATCTTTCATTTACTTATGACAAGACATTTTGATTTTGATGGGTTGATCCCAAGTCCATTGTTGCCGGCCCAATCATTTACACGTTCAAGTTCTCTGTTACAAACATCTATACATTCATTTATTCTGTTTAAAGGACGACTCACATACATTTGGACATCATCAGCATACAAGTGTACAACTTCTGTTTTTCCTAAAACCAGACTGATTATTAGTGAGCATTGCATTTTCGGACATAAATTTATTAATTTGATCAGCCATGAGATTCCCAAATACCTATGATAGGTACGGTAAAATGGAGATGGGTCTCTACTCCTTATTTGATTTAGGAATCGGAATTATTTTTGCCGCTTTCCAACAGTCCGGATAAGTAGATTTTGTCAGTACAGTATTAAAGGTATAGGTTATGTATGGCAGGATTTTTGGCAGCAGAATTTTTATGAATTTAGGGTTTGTGTTGTCAGACCCAGTGGCGTCACTCTTAATTCTTAGTATACTTTGTAGGACATCACACTGATTAACACACAAAAACCTAAATCTAATATCACTGACAGTTTCAGATACAAATCGTGGGTTCAGATATTTATTTTCAGTGATTTCAGGTACTTAAGCTTAAGAACTTTTTATTAAGTTCATTTACATTAATGTCTTGTTCAAGTCTTGGTTTAACTTTGCATATTCCCAGGTTTTTAATTATTTTCCATGTCTGAGCAGTGGAAGATTCGTTGTTGAATTTATGGGAATAGAAATTTGCCTTGGCGGTGTCAGTAAGTTTGGTCACTTTTTTTCTTAATGACTTGAACACTGCGTAAGCTTGAGGTGTCCTGTACCTTCTCCACTTATTGTACGCCCCGTCACGCTGTAATATTGCGTCTTTGATGTTTCTTTGGAACCATGGTTTTTTAGAAAAACGAATAACTTTGCTACGAACAGGTACGACACAGTTATATAAATAACAAATATTGTTTTGTAAAAGGTTAACTTGTTCGTCTACTTCGGAAAGGGAATATATGTCATTCCAATTGCACAAATTAAAGGTGGAGTCCAAAAGGTCATAGTTGATATTTCTAAAGTCCCTAAAAACTATTGGATGGTCAAGGTATTGTAGGTCAAGTGCGTAAGTCAAGTATATGAGGTCATGTTTTGAGAACGATGGGACAATAAGTTGGTCATATGTAGCTACTTTGTCTGTATTAGACACAAAAAATAAGTCTAAAAGCGAGTTGCGGGTTTTGGTAAAATGCGTAGGGGACACAAAGTTAACCAACTTCATCCCCAGCGATTTATGTCCTCTGCAAGGTGGGAATCCCTTAAAATATCGCTATTAAAATCGCCTGTTATAATGACGTCTGAATAATTAATTGACACGTCAGAAATGATGTTTAAAAATTGTTCATAGTCAATACGGCAGTTAGGTCGGTATACACACCCAATTAGTAGCTTATCAGCATATCTTTGGCATCTAATTTCTATAAATAAGTATTCAATTGCACTACTGGTTGAGTGTTTACATATAAACGTGGAACATAACTTTTTACTAACATATATTGCAACCCCACCCCCATGACTATCACGATCAGAGCGATGCAAATTATAACCATGACATTCAACTAAAACATCACATAAATTAGGAACAAACCAAGTTTCAGAAACACATATATCATCTACACTCGAATTGATAAAGAGGTATCTAAATTCTTCAATTTTTCGTGTGAGGCTTTATATGACACACATTAAGACCAGCTCTCTTCTCTCCGAGAACCCTTAACATCGCATGGCTATTTGATCGATTTGGATTTATGTTTATGTTATTGTTGTTGCTGTCACCCATTTTAAATTATTTAATTGTAATATTAGCTGCGCTCGCAGTCTATAAATATTTATGACATAAAGACACACCACACCAAGAAACAAAATAAAATTAATGCGACTGATACTAATCCTAAATAAATATAATAAAACTACTGATAATTTCACAACAATGGTATATAAATATAAGCGCCTCTTAGGTGCGAAATGAAGCTTCCAGCGCAGCTAATTCCTCGGGAGTGCAAATCTCCATTTGAGCCAGTTCGCCCAGGCTTTGCACGCAAATGGCCTCCCCTCCCTCTCTCTCCTTTACGAAGATATCTCCACGGCGAGAGAAAACAGCTGTTAGGCGCTTCAGCCTCTTGAGATGCATCGCCCGCTTGAAAATTTCATATTTTGTTTTGGTCAGCTGTTCGTTTATATATATAAACGCTGGCGAGTCTAGGCCGATGAGCTTTAAGCTCAGTTGCGTTTTGTTTTCTTTTCGGTATGCCCCGATCGCACGCAGCAGTGTCGCCTTATCGTGCACGTGTTCCATTTTAATAATTATAATTGGATCCACTACTGTACGGGTCGAATTTCGCGGTCGCGTTCGAAAAATCGTACGTACTTTAGGCGGCGGGGTCAGTTTGAGAGAGAAGCACAGTGCGTGAAAAAGTGCTTTCACATTTTCCCCCTGGACTTGTGGGACCCCATGCCAACGCAAGTCACAGGCGACTTCAGACGCCGCCTGTGCGTTGCAGGAGGCCACCCACTTTGCCTCCAACTCGTCAACGCGCTGATCCTGGCAGTTTTTAAAAAGTTTCGCCTCCAGCTCCTGGACCCGCTGCCTCAGCATCCCCATCTCTCTCACCTCGCTCTCCAATTGAGTGACTCTCAGTGTGAGTTTGTTGCAGTCAGCTGCTATTAACTTAAATTTTTCTTCCAGAGTGCCGGTTATACGTGCCTCGCCATCACGGATCTCCCCTGCAAGACTTTCCTTTAGCTCGGAAAATCTGAGGTCGATCGTGTGAAGCAGTTGAGCATCGGAGTCACGGGCTCCCTTCAGATCGGAGTGAGTTTCCTTCCTAAGTCGCTTTGCTGCTGAAGACATTATTGTGTTGGTGCCGAGAGGGTTGAGTGTTTTGATGTGTTGAGTGTTTTGATGTGCTGAGTGTTTTGTCTCTGTGCTCTTGTGGTTTGCTATGCACTGTTTCTTTATTGGATTGTTGTTGCACTTAAGTGTGGATTTATTAAGAATCGATTTACTGCTTAAAACCGATTTATTCCGGGCAACAAGAACTTTAACGTGTTGTACTCTTATTAATGATGCTGCCGTAAGCAGTTTTTAATTTTTTAAGCCGAGTTTAAGGTGTTTTTCGGTGTTTAAAGCGGAGCTTCACAAAATCTATTATCACATCAAAGTCGCAGGTATAGTCATAAAATAAACCAACTCAGCCTTGGTTCGCATGCCTTATATATTTTGGAAGTATGTCTTAAGAGAATCCTTCCGGCCAGCTATATGTGCTCGCGTGTGTGGCACCGCAGAAGGAAGATTGCAAGAATAATTTGCAAGCTCAATCGCTGAACCAGAAGCGTCCTTTCCAGTTTGTGACTGAGGCTTGTGGACTCCACAGATTGCCTTTAATATCGATGAAATTTTAATATTTATTTTATCCTCTTCATGATTTGGCAAAAAATTGAAAAATGTTCGCAGGTTGAGATAATCCGATGATTTCTGAGCCAGCACAGTTGTGTATTCAATCATTGTGCCTGAAGCCTGTAGATACCACAGAGTGTCTTTAGTATCAAGGAGAGTTTTATGGGGGGCAAGCCCTCCTCCTAATTCGTGGAAAAATCCAAAAAGTTGGAACAGAGCTCTCAGCAGGAAACACTAAGTTAGAAATTTCGGAATTAGTTGAAGGTGGAATGGAAACGCTGCAATTGGAGCTGCAGTGGTAATGGCCGTCTTGTTCCGCGGCATAGTATCAACATAATTAGACAAATGCGGCAGAGCCGAAATCTGAAACTTAAAAAAAATTGAAAGAGATAAAAATAGGGGAGAGAAGTTCTCTCTCAAATTGTTCCGAAAGTACCGAAGTATTCTTCGGGTCTTGTCGTTTCCCTTTAAAATTTTCGCCCGCAGCGCGGGGTAAAGTTTTGCCTTTGATTGAGCGCAAAGAAGTGGAACCATTGGACATCACAGAAGATAACCGATTGTTCGACCTTTTGGTCGAATTTAAGTTGTTGGAGCCCGAGCGATAATTGCACAGTAAGTAAATAATATATGATTAAATGAAAATTAAATATATAATTATTATTATATACATGTAGAAATAATACTTAATATAACAATTTTCATTTAATTAGAGCAAGTTTGATTGTATTTATTTATTTCTGAACAAAAAAAAACTGTTTCGAATGTTTAAATTCACTATGTAACACGTGCTTAAGTGAAACAAAAGATTTAACACGAGTTGTGAAATATAAATTTACCGCAAGTAACGCTGCTTCAGTTCGTGTATGCATGTATGTGTTTTTTGGTTTCCTTTGATTCTTATTCTTGTTCGACTTGTAAATGCTCGCACAACGTCACAGTCGTAAGAGTTAGAATCATAAGAAACAAAAAAAAAAAACACATACATATGTACATAGACTGCAGCAGTGTCATTGCGGTAAATTTATATTTCACAACTCGTGCTAAATCTTTTGTTTGACGGTGCGGCAGTGAACCTTGAACCCGATCACGCGACCTGGAGTAGAGGTATAACGGGACCATCACAGGCTATAAGATGGCGGCGCAAGCGCAGCTCAGCCCGAAGTAATAGTGCGAGAATCAAAGCGGGTGCGTGTACGCGAGACTAGTAGCAAGTCGAGACGCCGAACTACTATAAGTCTACAAGGCTGAGACTACAACGCTGAGATACAACGGGTGCTAGGTGGGGTTTAAATCCTTTCGTGGAGTCTGCGATAAAAATGGCTGGGCGAAGAGGCAGAACCTAGTTCTACCTTTCCAGAGTCTCGGTGGAGCCGTCACGAGTCTGACACAAGGCAAGCAGTCGACGACGAGGATCGACGCCGCAGAGGACAACGACGAGGAGCAGCAGTAACAGTTGCAGACGAAAAAAAACCTTTACGATTCTAACACAACCCTTGTGTTATCTTTGGTCAAAGGCAATTTGGTATAACTATCTCACAACCTCTCTGAGCTAGCCGCACGTTTACGTTACGTTACAATATACAGATTTTAGAAAGGCTGTTCTGTTAACCATTCTCTTTTTTTATTTAAATTAGATCAGCTCGGGTTTTCGAATTATCTTTTAACTTGGATTTCAAGGTATTTGAATGGAAGAATTCAGAGGGTTATTTTCAATATGATTATAACAGCTGATGTTGAAAAAATTTTCGGACAAATAAGGCAAATAAAGACGATCAAGATTACATGCGAATATTGTGGAGAAGAAAATCAAATGAAAACATAAAAGAATTTAAGCTAAAAACGGTAGCATTTGGAACCGCATCTGTTTCCTTTTTAGCAACGAGAACTCAATTTGAAATTGGAAAAACATGTAACGACGAAAGAATAAAATAAATATGTCAGAACTATTTTTACATGGAAGACTTAATGACAGGTTCCGAAGACATCAGAAAATGTGTTAAAATTCAGAATAGTATATCAACAGAGCTGGGAAGATCTGGTTAACATTTACCTTATTGGGCGTCAAACCTGCGTAAAATACTAGCTTCATTACCAAAAACTTCAATTTAGAAAATGTTTGAAGTAAACAACGAAGAGACAGTAAAAACACTGGGATTGATTTGAAAGCCCCAAAGGGATGAGTTTGGGTTTAAAATCAATATAACAGAAAAAAAAAATTATAGGAGCATTGACCTTAGCAAGAATATTTGATCCAATGCGTTGGTTGGCAATAAAATAAAAATAAAATTCAACAATATGGGAAAATTGATAAAAGTAATGGCTTATGTACTGAGATTCTAAAGTCTTTGTAAAAAAGAAACCATGTCAGGATCAAATAATTTATCAGTAGAAGAATTGGAACGAGCAGAATTAAAAAGAAAAAAAAGAAGAAGAAATTGAAAAATTGAATGGAAAGGAAAGGATGCACATTTCGGCAAGACGAAGTTCAAATACCCCTGCAGCTATTTCAAACATTAAATGTTCTTGAAAACAATAAAATTATGATTTACTGAGTATATGTTTACAAACATTAAAGCTATGATGATTTGCAACTCAATTATTCGATAGTATCTATGACAGCTGTACAATATCGTTTTCCGATTTTAATAAAATTAAAAGTGTAATTCTGAACTGACAAATTATTAATAATTAAACTAAGCAATTTTTTTTTATATTTTGCATTTTGCATTTGTTCCCCCGGCAAGTCCTTACTTTGGTGGAATTTGAGAAGCTGAATGTGAAAAGCGCGGCAGCAAAGAGAAGAACACCGAACCGCATCGAAACAGCGAAGCTTCGCGGCGGTTACTTCGGAATTGCATTCGGAACAGATTGACATAGCGAAAAAGAAAGTACGTCCGATCGCAATGAGAGCTGAATGAAGACTAATTTGATCAAATAACTTTTTTTTTAAGGAATAACTTTATTTCCAGAGGGTACCCGAAAGTAATCTAAAGCAAAGTATCCCAATACGAAAAAAAGGATGATTATTTAAAGTTTTTGTCAATATTTTATAAATAAGTAAGAAATCCAGCTGAATTACATTTTTCCTTGACATTTTAATCAATTTCAATGACTTCACAAGAAATTCGATCTGCTTAATATTAATCTTTTTTCAGGAAATTTTTTATTTATTATAAATTTTGAATGAAATTGAACCTTTAAAATTAAAAAAAAAATCCATTCAGTGAGATTCTTTGAAATGTTGGCATAAATTAGCTTAATGTATATAACAATTTTTATTTTTCTCTAAAATAAATAAAAAAAAATGTGTGCACAGAAAGAAAAATACGCACTAAAGCTAAAAAAATTATTATTATTCTTGTTTTCGAGGACAAAATTATGCGCAACAATATTATAATTACAATATAAAGAAAAAATATGGGGCACGACTTTAATACGCATTTTAACTAATAAATTTATCGTTTTTGTTAATTTTAACCTTTTTGCAGAAAAAATTATGTGCAATAAAATTATAATTACACTCTGTAATTAGACGCAATAAGAAAATATCATAACTATGTCTGTCAAATTAAATACTGAGATTCTTTGAAAAACACTCACTTCACACTCATTTATTTATATATTTTGATTTTTTTTCACTTTGTTGTTACAAGCAAAGAATTTTATGCTTGTTTTTTTGAGATTTTACCCTGGGTAAAACGGGGTTTTTTTCCGCGTTGCCGTAGGTAGGGTAATAAGTTACCACTACTTGAGCGCCAATTAATCAATTTAAATAATATAAGGTAGTGTTGGACTGATCGCGCGTTGTGGTCATAATTATGGATGGCCGGTTGGCCGGTCGTTCCTTGGTTCCTGAATGTGGAGGTCAGCACAGTAGTCAATGGCCAGTTGTCCGCCGGAAATCTAGTAATGAATTATGAATTACGGAAGAAGGGTGACTGCCCTTCATAACCGGCTTGCCTAGGGACTCAGACAATGTAAAGTAGATAAGCAATTTACGGCGGTTTGCCGAAGGTTTTTTTCGCAATAGAAATTTTTCTTTATTGGTTGAAACTACAAAATGAACTGAAGCTAAGGGAACTTATAGCTAACAGAAGCTCACAGCAGTCACGCAAATTTGCTGTGTTTGCCGTCTGTGCACGAGCATCCGACCCATTGCTAGGTCAGCAATTTGGCCGGAGCGAACAGTGACCACATTGTTTCTGGGCAATCTTTTGGGCATTAATTTTTTAGATCAGGAAGCTAATTTGCACTTGGCGGCTGTATCTTTGGTTTTTCCACTCCGATTTCTGGTATATGTACCGGAGGTGGCTGAGTTGTTTTGTCCCCTTTTCATTTGTCGTAACTTTCTTTAAGTGATCTAGTTCCGAGAAGAGTTTGCATCCCTCTTCCCAGGTAACTTCACTATTACCGACTTTTTCCTGATTTCTTTCATTTTTTTAAAGTCCTTTTTTCGTATTTCGCCTTTGTTTCTATTTCCCCTTTTTGTCGACGTTCATTTTTTATATTTCCATTTATCCACTTTACACCGTTTTGACTTATTGATTTTATATGCAGAATTTTTATTGTACATTTTTTTTGTAGTTCCGACTATTGCACGGCCGCTATGTAGAATTAAAGTTTATGCACAACCACCACAAATAATTAAAGACACATAATGTTTCTGATCATGTTTGTTTTTCTTTTATTTTATTTAAACAACGATTGTTATCCGCTTACATGTTACAATTGTTCTCTTACGATTGTCTTACAATTCATTTTCATATATGATTATATCCTTAAACCGCGCAGCTGCGCTGACGGCTAAGCCAGCAGCGGAGCGATCAGCGCCATTGTATCTATGTATATAAGTCGGCGGCGACGTACGGTCGCTGCCGCAGAGAATATGTGTTATGTTCACTTGGTGACAGAGACATGCCGACTCAGCTTTTCCAGGCCCCATATATTCAAGTGTGG
Organism: Drosophila gunungcola; assembly: GCF_025200985.1. Classification (NCBI taxonomy): domain Eukaryota; kingdom Metazoa; phylum Arthropoda; class Insecta; order Diptera; family Drosophilidae; genus Drosophila; species Drosophila gunungcola. Next base: position 1,827,229 of record NW_026453162.1, read on the forward strand.
TTATATTATCGGGAACTTGTGGATAGGCATAAGACTTATATTGGGTAATAAACATTCTGGCCAAGTGCTACAATGTGTTTGTATTATTTATGCATAACACTGAGTATAGTGTGCATTCGCTATGTGCACATACTACAAGTGGCTAGTACAGTTGTTAAAATAATCGATAGTTAAAAAATAAATCTTGTATAAGTACATTTTGGTCAATAAGGAGGGAACACAACCAATCTTTTAAATGAAAATCACTTAAAAAGGCGGATTTTAAAAGCAGTTCTGAGAATTCAACCTAACTATTCACACAGGTCAGCTAAATTTGTGGACCAATTTAGCATGGCACCAGTTTTGGTCAACCAATTAAACCAGAGTTTGGGTGCCACACTTAAAAAATATATTACTGGATTTTACAGCTTTTATCCGTAACAAAGTCGAAGTTGATGATCTAAAAGTCGAACAATTTAAATTTTCTTTTGCTTGGAGAGTATAATCGCTTAAGATCGGTATTACTTGACTTAATTTTGCCTCTTTGCGAAAGAGAACTAGTCTTCTCATTTCTTATTTCCTATCCGAACACTTTTATTTATTTTTTTTATACCCTTGCAGAGGGTTTTATAATTTTGATCAGAAGTTTGTAGCGCAGTGAAGGAGTCGTATTCGACCCCATAAAGTATATATATTCTTGATCAGGATCAATAGGGGTGGCGATATAGTAATGTCCGTCTGTCCGTTTGTCTGTCTGTTTCAAAACCAAAGGAAAAATCGGATATAACTTGCAAGAATTGAAGTTATTTCAGCAGTGTAAAAGCTATTGACGTGCATCTTTCCAAATTGTATTTTCGTATGCATACCTTGATCAGGGCATAAGCGCGTGCTGATCGGACGTCTATATCCTATAGCTCCCATAGGAACAATGGGGTGGAGTCAGTTAAAATTTAATGCTTTCAGCATATTTCGCGCAGTATATAAGCAGTACCATTTGCTTGTGAGATGCGTCTCTACAAGTAGCATAATGTCTATATGATTTGCATTCAGGAACTGTGTTATTTAAAGTTTGTGCCGGTAAACGCCATTGGCGCTCCACATGGTTATTCGTAGGTTTGCTATCAATTATTTGGACTGCTTAGCTGCAAGCAACTGTTACACCATGTTCTGGTTTTGGAACCAGTGTTTGCATGGTCGTTTTCATGAAGGACATAAATTCCATCATATTTTGTTGCATGGTTACCACCATTGATTTCAGTGTGCTTTGTGACTGTCCTGAGACCTGCTGAAGGTTTCCTAGACTAGACCGGAGTGGGTTTTCCGTTCCAGATCGAAGGGCATCGGCGTCTGGGAAGTCCTTCTGGGTATTAAACTGACCAGCTGAGGATCTTGAAGCCGTGCCGAAAAAAGCTTCCGGCGTCGTTTTTGAGTAAGTGAGGATTTTGATGACGCGTAGTTGTCACTCGTCGCATGCGGTTTTTCAACTCAACCCTGTTTCCACATTTCTTTTTTGGGGGTCTTCCTTGTTGGCAGGGCGGATTTGTGAAAGTCTCCACATACTACAATGATCGGAGTTTGCAGTATGTGCTGGTGTGTCCATACTCCTGACAGTTTGTTCATTGCACTTCCTTTTTTCCTTTCCTTTTTTTCTTTGAGGGCTCGATTCCTATTAATACAACCCTGTTGCTAGTTGCTGCTTTTTAGTTGGTACGTGTAGTAGTTTTTCATAGCTTCCTCGTGAATATTCCCTTTGGTGAGCGGAACAACATGAAAATTTCCGTCCCCGACTAGCGCAACAATTTTGTTGACCAGGGCGTTTGAGCTTTTCTCCCTAATGTAAATTGATGGGGGCTTAGGTTTTGGTTGGGTCTCTTTACCCAGTTCTGGCTGAATTTCAGCTAGGAGGGCAAATCTGTTGTCGTTAGATCTCCCGGGTAATTCGTTGTCTCTTTGGACACGGGGTATGTAGCGATCCGGATGCCGTATTGTATGTCCCGATTTTTGAATATTGTTTTGGTTTTGCTTAGCTGTCAGAGTTTTTGTTGTCGATGAATATGGCGCTGCTGACGACGTCTTCGCAGTCGGTTTCGCAATAAGAGCTGTTGTCTCAGTTGTTAATTTTGCTGTCGTTGATATAGTTGTTGCTATTTCTTTTGGTGCAATTGCAGACGTTTTACCGCTGCATATTGTTGGTGCGCCAGTGGTCGAGTCTAATGGTGGGAGGCCTTACCCTGTGGGGGCCAGAATTTATAGGAAAATAAATTTCAATGAATTTAGCGAAATGTATTTTGCCCTTCAAATTCGAATACTCCTCGACTCACAAGTAGTGTATATCGCTGACATGATCGAATAGCGCTCTCTCTTTCTCTCAGAACAGTTGCGTGCTTAGGCAGAGAAAAAGCGAAAGAAGTATAGGAAAATTACATTGAAGTTTGGCAACGTTGCGTTAAGCAGGCAGACGAGCGTCAGCTAGTCGCATCGTTCTCTCGTGTTGACGGAGTCGCATAGCGCGATCTCTCTCGCGCGTCAGCGAAAGCGCATAGGAGCCAGAAAAGAGAACAAAAACCTGGAAGGATTCCGTTATTTGAAGTTTCGCAACCTCGCTTAGTGCAGAAAGCAGCGCGTGCCAGAATTTTCGTTCACTTCATTTCAAATCGTAAAACAGTACACACGTCTACGCTGCGAGCGCAATTTCGAAAGTGAATACAAATTTTAACGCCACGTGTAACTAGTGAAAAGTGTTTTATACCGGCGAGACAGCCAATATTGAGTTATAGTGCTACGCATTTGATTAAAAAAAAACTACAGAAGGTAATTGTGAATACGATAGGCAGGTCAGAAAGTGATAGTGTTATTTTGTTGCAGCAGGCCAATATCGTGGTGTTAGTAAAAGCTGGCCAGGAAGTACCGAGCTTGCTACTATCGCGCTCGATTACTGGTCGGTGGACAGCTTGAGGATCAGCATTGTGAGGCAGCGTTAAATTCTTGTGTCCACATCGCTCGGTTACGTCACCGGAACACCGCACGCCACGTGCGGCTGGATTATAGACATCCCTTCCTCATCAAAGACGCCCAAAAGGAGACCGAGCCAGCAAATATATCTGGCTTGAAAACTTCTGCAACTAGCCCGCCGAACGGATACGAGTTCTGACCGCAGCATGCCAAGTGCTGCGTGGTGATTATCAACATTACATATGTGTGGCCAAGAATAACAGCCGTCTACAAGCTTAACACTGTGCTGAGACCGCTGCGCACAGCACGCCACACGCGGCCACCATGATCTAGGATCACCCCAATCTTATGGAAGGCGTTGAGGCAGGCATCTGACTGCAGCTTCATAACCTCACCAGCACGCGCCACGCGCGGTATGAATAAAGTATAACTGACGAAACCCAGGATTTAGCAAGTTGCCCAAGGAGGATCTTTTCTTCGAGCAGTCTCTGAACTAAGGATTACTGGAAGATGTTGTCAATTTAAAAATGTGACGAGCAGTCTCTGGACTAACGATTACTGGAAGATGTTGTAAATGTGTGACGAACAGTCGAGTTTTTCTTTTCTTTTGTAAAGATAGTTTAGATTTTTTTTAATAACTCTTGTATTTTAGGTTTTTGATCATAGCCGTTCATTTTGAATCCATTTATACGAGATAAATTATGTTATAAACCCCAGCCGTGCAAATCACACACATGTTCAGCCCACTGTGAAAACCAATTTTTCTGATAACTTTACATAATGTAGGTTGCTGCTGTTGTAAATTTAAAAATGTGACGAACAGTCGAGTTTTTCTTTTCTTTTGTAAAGATAGTTTAGATTTTTTTTAATAACTCTTGTATTTTAGGTTTTTGATCATAGCCGTTCATTTTGAATCCATTTATACGAGATAAATTATGTTATAAACCCCAGCCGTGCAAATCACACACATGTTCAGCCCACTGTGAAAACCAATTTTTCTGATAACTTTACATAATGTAGGTTGCTGCAGCGTCTTCGATGGGCCCAACGAAACTGCGTCAACGGATATGTACGTAAGTGAACGAAAACCTTATATCGCATTTCATGAATATAATATTTTTGGGGATTTGATTGTGTGTCGTTTAATCGGATAGGCTTGAACGTATATATATATGTGAGTGACGTATTACCAAATACTCCAGACATAAACATAACACCCAACCTGTATATCCCGAGATACCCATTAATTCATTTGTCAAACATAACATTTCAGAGCCTACTATAGGAGTTATTCAAAATAATCAGACATAAACATTTCCCGTTAGACATAAACATTTCCCACGCCTGTTATCAACAGTCCCCTTATTATAAACATTTCACACGCCCTTACCGACGACAGCAGACATAAACAAGAGGTAAACTTTTAAACAAAGGGTCCAGCATGAGAACCCATTCATCAGCATAAAAGCTTTAACCAATCCAAATTTAATAAACAAAAGATGCAGCCTGACAACCCACCCATCAGGCCACCAATTCGACCAATCGAAATCTTCTGATCGAAGTCCACTTTTGCTGCTAGCGTCGCTGTCACCGATAAAAGCCATAGTTATAAGAATAATGCAATTGTAAAGACAGTTCAATTTTGGGAATCTAACTATTAAGACATTACCAATAAAACTCCACTGTATATTAAAAAAAAAATCGATTTTTTTTAATATATCGCAAAGTGAAAAATCTAACTGGCGCAGCCGGTAATATCCTCGCGAGTGACTACCTAAAAAGGACTTCAAAAAAATCACTTCGTGAAAATAAATTAATTATATCCGCAAAACGAACTTACTTAAAATATTGTGAAAATAAAACAACAATATTAGTCAAATAACGAATGAGGATTTCTAATGTCTAAATTTAAATAATAAATCTAATAACTGATATATTTCGTGTTAACAAAAAATTTTTAAAAAAAATTAAAAAAAAAAAAAAATTATTAAATTTTCAAAATGGAAATGCCATCAACATCAGCCGCAGCCACAGCCGCAAAAGTAACACAAATTCTTACAGACGTGGCCATGAACCATTTTTTTCTGCAACTAAAACAGATAAACAAATTTAATGGAGCCCACTCTACTTGACTCTCTTCATAAAAGAAGTCGACGAAATAGTTAACCATTATCCGACAAAATCAGAAGCCCAACATCAAATTATACAAGCAGCCATCCGAAACCTTCTAATAGGACGAGCCCGAACATTGTTGATGAGAAATATACCACAGGACTGGAAGGAATTAAGGACTTTACTTATCAGCGAATACAACAGCGCAACACCTCCACATCGGATGATTATGGAATTACGTGATACTAAATATAAAAATAATTTACGTAGATTTGTCGAAGAATTAGAAGAACAAACAAGTAGAATATGTTGTAAACTCAGCTTAGATAACAATCCATCAAACACGGTTTTAGTTTCAAGAACTTTGAATGAACAAGCTGCCCAAGCTGTAGGATTGTTTGTAGATAAACCTTTAAATACCCGCTCGTATACATCCCAAAACTCTAATGATGAATATCCATACTTTAGATCAGCAAGAAACTTTAACCCAAATAATCAGTCAGATAATAGTCAAGGAGAAAGAATCCAAAATAATAATTACCAAAATCGATATAACAACAATCAACAGAGGCAGAACAAGTTCGGCTCAAATAGGAACTGGTGTAATAATAGCAGCTATAATAATAATTTTTCTGGCAATCATTATTATCCTAGATCTTTTCAAAATAATCAAGTACAAAATGCCCAGACTACTCAAAGTACTAATATTCCCCAAAAACGTGCCCGAACCTCAGACTCAGGTCAACAACGTAGAACTGAGCCAATGGACACAATTAATTTTCAGACAACAGCCTCGGAAGAAACACCACCGCAATAAAAATTAAAATTGATAACAAACTATGCCTCTGTCTTATTGATACAGGCTCAAGCATAAATTTAATAAACGAAAACTTTTTGAAATATCCAACTAAAAATATTTTGACAAAAGTCCAAACGATAGGAGAATCTGTAACTTTAGAATAATATATCAAATTTAGAATCCCAAAAGTATTTTCATCCAAGCAAACATACTTTTTAAAAAATTTTTCAAATCATTATGATATTCTTATAGGAAGAAAAATTCTAAAAGAAACCTCAGCCAAAATTGATTTCATGAGAAACACTATTATTCTAAATAATTACGAATTCCCAATGATAAATATAACAGAGGAACGTAATCAAACCTTTTCCAGTATAACAAACGATGACGAATATATTTATGCCATGCAAACAGACTTAACAAATAATTATTTAATAGACGATCACTTAAATAATGAAGAAAAAACTGAACTTCATTATTTAATGTCCAAGTATTTTGATATTCTGTATCACGAAGGTGACAATTTGACTTTCACGAACGAAATCAAACACATAATAAAAACGAAACATGAAGAACCGATTTATAGGAGACCAAATAGTTATCCGTACATTTATGACACAGAAGTAGAAAAACAAATTGAGGAAATGATAAATCAAGGTATTATCAGAAAATAAAAATCTCATTATTGTAGTCCTATTGTAATGGTACCAAAGAAAAAGGATGCATCGGGCATTCCCAAATTTCGTATGGCCATTGATTACAGAGGACTCAATAAAATAACCATATTTGACAAATTTCCTATTCCAAACATGGATAAAATATTAGATAAATTAGGTAAATGTCAATACTTTACAACATAAGACCTAGATAAAGGATTCCATCAAATTGAAATGGACCCAGGATCTGCATTTTCCACCAAGAAAGGTCACTATGAGTATACTAGGATGCCATTTGGTCTAAAAAATGCCCCCGCGACATTTCAGCGTTTCATGAATAATATTTTATACGACATAATAGGTACCCATTGTCTTGTGTATTTGGACGATATTGTCATATTTTCAACCTCTTTGCAAGAGCATATCCAATCTCTTAGAAAAGTATTCGAACTTCTTCGCAGATCTAATCTTAAACTGCAATTAGATAAATGTGAGTTTATGAAACGAGAAACTGAATTTTTAGGACATATAATTACAACTGAAGGAATCAAAGCAAATCCAAATAAGATTCAAGCTATTCAAGATTTTAAAATTCCAAACTCTCCGAAACAAATAAAATCGTTTTTAGGCCTTTGACTCTTTGTTTAAAGAAAGGAGCCAAAATAAATGTTAAAGATCCCACTTATAACGAAGCATTTGAAAAATTAAAAACTCAAATAAGTAACGACCCAATTCTCACATATCCGGATTTCGAAAAAAAGTTTGATTTAACTACAGATGCAAGCAGTTATGCATTAGGTGCTGTTTTATCACAAGAAGGTAAGCCTATTTGTTTCGCCAGTAGAACTTAAAATGAACATGAGTTAAATTACGCAGCTATTGAAAAAGAATTACTAGCTATAGTATGGGCAACCAAATATTTCCGCCCTTATATTTTTGGAAGAAGTTTTAAAATATGCTCAGACCATAAACCGCTTGTTTGGTTACATAATATAAAAGAACCTAATATGAAGTTACAACGTTGGAAAATTAAACTTAGAGAGTTTGATTATGAAATAAAATACATTAAAGGAAAAGAGAATCACGTAGCAGATGCTTTATCAAGAATTACAAAAAAGGAAACTAAAGATAAAAAATTTGAAGAAGTTTTTCAAAATGTTGATGAATTAGAAACTACTGCAGCAACAGTGCATAGTGCACAAAAAGATAATGGCAATTGCATACAGATCACTGAACGACCTATTAACGTTTTTAATCACCAACTAATATTTGAAAAAGGAAATAAAGACACTAACGAACTTACTCACTACTTTAACAAAACTATTAACAAAATAATTTACAGTGACATGACTGACCGTTTAGCAAAAGATATAATTATAAAATTCATATGCGGACACAATTTTGTTATGTTCATTAATAATGACGAAGACTTTGCTATCTTTCAACGAGCCTATATGGATTTAATTAAACCAAACACTGGTACAAAATTAATGAAAACTTCAGTAATACTTCCCAACTTGTCCACATATGCAGACTTCCATGAAAAAATATTAGAAATACACGAAAATACGATACACCAAGGCATTAAAAAGACGTATGACGATTTTAAAACTAAATATTATTTCCCAGACGCACAAAAACTTATTCAAAACATTATAAATAAATGCGAGGCCTGTAATTTATGCAAAGCAGAGCACAGAAAAGTTGCACTCCCTTTTGAAAAGAATTCCTGAAACTCAAAATATTCGTGATAAATATGTTATTGACTATTATTTTGTTGACCAACGTAAATTTTTGACATGTATTGACATTCATTCAAAATTCATTTCCATCATAGAAACAAAAACCACAGACTGGATTGAAAGTAAAAAAGCATTACTCAAAATTTTTTGTATGATAGGTAAACCGAAAACTATTAAAATGGATCAAGATCCCGGCCTAGTATCGAAATTTTTACAAAACTGGCTACAGAAAGAAAATATTAATATTGAAATCACTAGTAGTAAAAACGGTATAGCTGACATAGAAAGGGTTCATAAAACAATTAACGAAAAACTTAGAATCATAAATACTCTCTCAGATGCTGAAGACAAATTAATGAATATAGAAAAAGCAACGTATGTCTACAATCACGAAATAACCCATGATGCCACTGGTAAAACCCCTGCTCAAGTCTTTCATTATGGTATGGAACCGAGCAAAAATATGCAAAAACAAAAAGAACATAAAATAGATAAAATTAATCAAAATCGCGAGGAACATGAAGTGGATATTAGATATACCAAAGTTGAAAAAGAAATGAAACGTAAAGCGAAATTAGTAAACCCATTCAAAAAGACAGGAGCACTAGAACAGAAAGACGAAAAGCATTGGCAAGAAACTAATAGAGGTCATAAAGTAATAAAGCACATAAGTAAATTTAAACAAGAAAGAAAGCAAACTTCGGCAAGCCGAAGTTCATATACCCTTGCAGCTATTGCAAGAATTAAACATTTTTGAAAACATTAAAATTATGATTTACTTTCGTATATGTTTAAAAACATTGAAGCTATGATGATTTGCAGCTCAATTATTTGATAGTTATTTTATATATTTTATTATTTCTAAGGGAGCTATATGATATAGACGTCCGATTTTGATAAAATTTAAACCATAATTCTGAAATATTTAACCATTGCTATATGTCGAAGAACTAAACAAAAAATTAAAAAACAGAAAAGTTATAATTTTTTTCATTTATTTTTCCGATTGTTCCTATGAGAGCTATATGATATAGTCGTCCGACTTTGATGAAATTTAATCCGTAAATCGGAAATATTTAACCATTACTAAATGTCGAAGAACTAAACAAAAAAATAAAAAACAGAAAAGTTATAATTTTTTTTCATATATTTTTCCGATTGTTCCTATGGGAGCTATATGATATAGTCGTCCGACTTTGATGAAATTTAAACCGTAAATCGGAAATATGTAACTATTACTAAATGTCGAAGAACTAAACAAAAAATTGAAAAACAGCAAAGTTATAATTTTTTTCATTTATTTTTCCGATTGTTCCTATGGGAGCTATATGCTATAGTCGTCCGATTTTGATGAAATTTAAACCGTAAATCGGAAGTATTTAACCATTACTAAATGTCGAAGAACTAAACAAAAAATTGAAAAACAGCAAAGTTATAATTTTTTTTCATTTATTTTTCCGATTGTTCCTATGGGAGCTATATGCTATAGTCGTCCGATCCGGCTCGTTCCGACTTATATACTACCTGCAATAGAAAGACAACTTTTGGGAAAGTTTCATGCAGATAGCTTTAAAACTGAGAGACTAGTTTGCATATAAACGGACGGACAGACGGACGGACAGACGGACATGGCTAGATCGACTCTACTAGTGATGCTGATCAAGAATATATATACTTTATAGGGTCGGAAACGTCTCCTTCACTGCGTTGCAAACTTCTGACTGAAATTATAATACCCTCTGCAAGGGTATAAAAAGCTAAAGCGCAAAATCTCTCTGATCATTCCAGGGAATCTGACAATACTGACTCTGATCTTGAAAATGATCTTGATAAGGACTTGGACGAAAGTAACATCGACAACAGCTCAACAAATTAGTATTACACCTATCACTTCTAATAACGGTTATTTACTTCTGAACACAGGGATTGTAAAAATACCTTTAAGTTACGAACATCATATGATACAGATTAATCAAACAAAAATATTAGAAACATACCAGGACTTTATGAAATACGAAAACAAGTTTAATTACGTACCAGATATTGCCTTAGAACTAAAACATGAAATCAAGGGAATTATTTCTACACAAAGACAAAAACGAGGATTAATTAACATTGTAGGAACTGCTTATAAATACTTATTTGGGACATTAACTGAAGACGATAAAAAAGAGCTAGAAGATAACTTAGAAAATTTACAAGATCAAGTAATTAAAATAAAGATTTTAATGAAATAGTTACAGTAATAAATAAACAATCCGAAGACATAACAAGACTTGTGAAAGATGAAGAAGAAATGGATGCATTACACATTTTTAGATATTCATTAAACATTTTCCTTGAGTATATTGAAGATTTACAAATGGGATTACAATTAACAAGAATAGGAATATTCAATCCTAAAATATTGAAACATGAAGAGTTGGATGATATAGACGAAGAAAAACTTTTATCAATCAAAACTTCAGCTTGGATAAGTAGCCAGACTAAAGACACTTTTATTTTAGTTCATATACCAACTTCATTTAAGCAAACCCAAAAATATAGAATTATAAAATACCCAGATAATATAGGCCGACAAATTGACATAAATGATAACTTTGAATATTTTGTAACTGGTAAAAACATTGTTTTTATTTAGAAAATACACCAAGTTTAGACCAAAAATTTATAATCACTGATCAATGTACCTCTCAAATTCTTACTAATCAACTAGCGAATTGTCAACACACGTTTATATCAGAAAATGAATCTATAAAATATATTGAACCGAACATCATTATAACTTATAATTTAAGCAAAACACAAGTTAAACAAGATTGTGAAATATTCAACAAAACGATACAGGGAAACAACGTAATACAATTAAGTCAATGCACTTTAGAAATAAGAAACATAAAATTTACTACTTCAAAAATTATAAACGAATATAAAATTATATTATCTAGCACGAATGTAACATTATATGAACCAATTCCATTGTTAAAAATTAATAAATCAATTAGTTATCAAGAAAAGCAAGAAACAGTTTACAAGTGGATTGTATTCACAATTTTAATAACTATAGTTTTAACCATCACTACTTACATCATATTTACCTATAGGCGCCTAGCCAACAAAAAAGAAATTTTTGTTAGATTCAACAAGGATGTTGAATGTTCTGAAGGAGGGGCGAGTGACGTATTACCAAATACTCCAGACATCAAGCCTAACACCCAGCCTGTATATCCCGAGATACCCATTACTTCATTTGTCAAACATAACACCCAACCTGTATATCCCGAGATACCCATTAATTCATTTGTCAAACATAACATTTCAGAGCCTACTATAGGAGTTATTCAAAATAATCAGACATAAACATTTACCGTTAGACATAAACATTTCCCACGCCTGTTATCAACAGTCCCCTTATTATAAACATTTCACACGCCCTTACCGACGACAGCAGACATAAACAAGAGGTAAACTTTTAAACAAAGGGTCCAGCATGAGAACCCATTCATCAGCATAAAAGCTTTAACCAATACAAATTTAATAAACAAAAGATGCAGCCTGACAACCCACCCATCAGGCCACCAATTCGACCAATCGAAATCTTCTGATCGAAGTCCACTTTTGCTGCTAGCGTCGCTGTCACCGATAAAAGCCATAGTTATAAGAATAATGCAATTGTAAAGACAGTTCAATTTTGGGAATCTAACTATTAAGACATTACCAATAAAACTCCACTGTATATTAAAATAAAAATCGTTTTTTTTAATATATCGCAAAGTGAAAAATCTAATTTGTATACATAATTTACTTTGTATTAAAATCTCCAATTGAATAATGAAAAGGTTAAGGCAAAATATCCCGTTAATAACTGATCGTTAATAAGTTAAAACATATAGAATGAAACGCACCGGACGCGTATATGTGAATATTTAGTTTGATAATAAGTAATTTGAATTTAAAAATGAAAATGTTTGATTAATTTGGACCAGATAAGTCCGTGTTTGAAATACAATGCTGCTGTTACATGAATTAAGTTCGTGAATTTATAAATAAAATCAAATAAGGGATAACCGCCAAATTTCTCACGTGTTATCAAGGTAGGGAGGGTACAGAACGGGGAGTGAATATCACCTAGCTACCCCGAACTTTTGATTAATCTTGATCTACTTAGTCTTCATCGTCCGTCCGCTTATCAAAAAGTCTGTTTACATCCCTATTTGTTTGGAACCTGTTAGATTACCGCTTAGTGCACTTAAAACTTTTTTTGTTTTGTGTGACAGTGTTTATCATATAGAGGACGAGGAAAGAACCACCCCCCATCCGGCGAGTTTAGTACCGAGCAATGCTAAAAGTGCACGACTCCGACTCTTCTATACACTAGATGGAATATTTTCCGCCAACGCGCGGCGTGCTGTACACTACAACCCTGAGAAGTCCAAGCCGTGCTCTTAGGCTATCGACCGTCAGTAGTGCAGAGTTACCCTTAGTGGACGTTTATTGTTGAATAACTATTTATTTATGACTTTATTTTCTAATTTTTTTTGTTTGTATATTTTTTTTATTTGTTTTAAAAACATTCACTTTCTTCAATTTTTACCGGAGCTCGCGCGAAACACGTTCGCTCACTTCAGCTGCACTTATTGTTTCTGAGATTCCCAAGATTCTTAGGGCCGACATTTTTTGACTCTTAGTGACATTCATTGGGCCATAGGGCCAAAACGAGCTTATGGCTAGGTAAGGGTTACATGGGTTTGAGATGCTTTTATGCGTATTCAAATGGTATACTAGTTTAACGGTTAATTACATTCTAGTTATCTTATTCTAATATCTGCAATACCTCTTCAGATAACTAGGGTTTCCATCCAGACTTATTACATAGTTTTTAATACGGTTGTCGTCTTGGCTAACCGTTTGATAAAGATTTGTCTCACGATCGAACAGTGGGATTCGAAATATGCTAAATTTCCTTTCATTAAAAAAACAATTTTTTTTGTTTTTTTGAATAAAAACGTGTTTTTTCAGTTGATTATTATTTTAATTCAGTCTAGGTGTTAGTTTTGTATTTGATTCTTTTTATCTATTTTTGTAATTTAATTATTTTCATTTAAACTGACAATTTTATTTTTTCCAAGATATCTATTTTGCCATTTATTTACAGTTTAATTTTTCAATAAAAATTCTTGACCTATTTAAAGCTATAATTTATAAGCCTTTTTATAATTTTTTTTTTTTTTTTTTGATTTGTTTAAACATTTTTAATTACATTTTTTGCTTACATATGTGCTAGTTGTTGTTTATATTTTACTTCCTCATTATAATAATCTATATGGTAAATAGGTTCGATGCTATTAGTTTAAAACAAAAAATTCGTCGGCATCTTTCCATAGACAAGTTCAAATAGACAATAACTAGATGGGGTGATACTAAAGCAATAGGTAAAATATTGAATTGATTATTGATTCGACCCAGTTATCTTTTTGTATTGATATTAATGTATGATCTTTTGTATTTGTTAAATGTTCTATGGGATCTTTCTCATGTGCATAGAATTTGATGGCGGTGTTGCGGAATTATTTTTATACCCTTGCAGAGGGTATTATAATTTCAGTCAGAAGTTTGCAACGCAGTGAAGGAGACGTCTCCGACCCTAAAAAGGATATATATTCTTGATGAGCATCACTAGGAGAGTCGATCTTGCCATGTCCGTCTGACCGTCCGTCTGTCCGTCCGCATACTAGTCCCTCAGTTTTAAAGCTATCTGCATGAAACTTTCCCAAAAGTTGTCTTTTTATTGCAGGTAGTATATAAGTCGGAACGAGCCGGATCGGCTCCCATTCTAGCATATAGCTCCCATAGGAACAATCGAAAAAATAAACAAAAAAAATTATAACTTTGCTGTTTTATAATTTTTTTTTAGTTCTTCGACATAAAGTAATGGTTAAATATTTCCGAATTACGGGTTAAATTTCATCAAATTAATGTCATCGTTGTTTTGTGGTGCTTAAATATTTTTCCTAATTTACATTTTTCACAGGCTTTAACATATTTGTTAATGTCTCTTTTCATAATTTTTCAGCTAAATTCTCTTCTTATTTTTTTTAATGTTCTTCAAACACGACTGGACTGTAATGGTATCTATCCCAAATATTTGGAATCTCCTTGTCATTTAAATTTATTATTTCTACCAAAGATAAAATTCCAAGTTTTGTATTTTTCAAATACTTATTATCTTTTGTTTAAACTCTAGCATTGGGGTGTTTTTAAATATCTTTTCAAAGCCATTTTTTTTTTTATTTTTTAACTTTGTTATTACTGGCCTCTTGTTCTAGGCTTGGTTGATTATAAAAGTGACTACTTTGAATTTTTATTCTTGCGTGATACAATTCTTTTTATTAAACTTTAAGAATGAATGGTTATTGCTTCGGATACTTTGGTTTTTCAATATGTCAATTTTCTGAAGTGTTTTTCTCTTTTCTTTTTAACCGATGATGATCTAGTTGTTAATTGCTAGTTTTCTTATATTTTTAAATTCTACTTTTGAAAGTGCACAAGCCGCTTTATTTTTCTGTTTTCTGATATGTTCTATTACAAAATCGTATTCTTCTAAATAAAGTCTAATTCTAAAAAGCTTTGATGTATTTGTTAAGGAAAAGAGGTAAAGCAATGGCTTTATTTAAAAATTTTTTCCGTATATGTATGGCCTGAAGTGATTAACGCCAAATGAATTGTAGCATATAACCTGCAACATGTTCGCCGGTTCTTGAAACACAATCTGATGGGCGGTGCTTTCAGGAATAGTCGCACGTGCTGGTTCCGGCTGTATGATCGGGAGAAGGTGGGGCTCTATAGAGTCCTTGTGCTGCTAGCTCGAAAATACTTTAAAACTTAAAAAAAAAGGTCTGGACAACGATCGAATGGGGTGGTAGAGTTACATGGGTTAATGTGTACATGGGGGAAACAAAATTGTTTCTTAACACCCTACGGGAAAGGCCACTCCAGGGCTGCCGTTTAATTTACACTGGGCTGGTGTTATTGCCACAGGGTATGCCCACCCAACCATGATCACCAAATTCCATTAATAAACGGCGACGCTAACTCATCCTCCAGTCACAGCATAATGCATGACTCCCAAATATAAACAGCCTAGAGGTTAATTTTTAAATTATCAACAAGACATTTAATCATTTTAATTTGTTTTATAAAATTCCAAGGCTAAAGGTTGCGCAGGAAAATTAAATTTACTAATATAAAAAGGTGTAAGTAGAATTAGATTGGCCTTAACTGTATGTAATTGAACGACAATAAGTATTCGACTATACATATTAAGATGTTTATCTTGTTTGTTTTATAAATGCATTATATATAGAGAATAACAATTTATCGAAAGAAATAAGAAATGAAATTAATACAAAATTCTAATAATGCAACAAAAAAAATTTTATTGCTAGTAATAAACATTTAATTATTTAATTCTTCTTTTCAGCTTATTATCAAAAGTGTTTAAGTTATTTGAAAAATTAGTCTTATATATTTATTTTTAATACATTTTTCAATATTATATATAATTATTTTTCTAAGTGTAGTCATTGTTATGTGAGCGGTGTTAAAAGCACTGATAAATGATTGTCAAACTGTGTGGGAGCTTGCAGTTATTACAGATGTTTTTATTTTGTATTGAATTCATGTTTTTTTATTTTCTCACTTATTTATCAATTATTCACAGCTCACATAAAGTATTCTTTTTATTTTACTTTATAATCACCAAATAACTAAATCTAAAGAAAATATAAAATAATTAGTTTTAAGTTCACTTACATATGTTTTCCACATCCAAAAGATCTTTTGTCGGTGTGAGGGTGCTCTGTTTATGTAATGTTATGACGTATTTTTAAAGTTTGGTGATAAGAAAGATGGATTTAATCGCAATGTATTGAGTTTGTTTTTATTTTAAATTGTTTTTGTTTGCATTTTACTTTTTCTGTATGCCATTTTGCGTTTACTTTTGTAAAATATAATATTGTTTTTATTTCACTTTTCATGTTGGAGCCTTAATAAAAAATAACAAAAAAAAATTATTACTACAAAAATATATTACAAAAAAAATTATACGTATAACTTTAAATGCTGTTATGGCGCCACCTAAAATTCGATTAATTTGTAGGATTAATACTTACTTTGAAGTTTGTTGCTGAGTAACCAGTCGGGAAACTCGACTATAGCGTTCCCTTTTGTTTTTATGAAATGAATGAACACAGGGTTCGTGTATAAAATTATATAAATTGAACATATATGCCGCCATAATTAATGCGAATAACCCTTCCGTTATCCAGTCCACTTTTGATAAACTGTCAGCTAAAGGTAATTTAACAGTATAAATTGATTTTAATAGAGAGAATTCTTCCCCTATGATTCCCTGGTTCCCTTCCAGAAGACAAAGACGAACGACGTGGCAAGCCTGCCAAAAACGACGGGAAGAAAGGGGAGTAAGGTTCCACGACAAGCAAGGAAAAGAAGTAGGAGAAACGACGCTCTCCAATAACGACGTATATCATCCATTTGTAATCCACTAATTATCTTTATACCCTTGCAGAGAGTATTATAATTTCAGTCAGAAGTTTGCAACGCAGTGAAGGAGACATTTCCGACCCTATAAAGTATACATACATATTCGGCATAATTATTTTGACGAAAAACTAATGGTTCAAATTTGTATGTAACTTTTTAATGGTTTAATATAACTCAATGATTTTTTTTTTCTGTTTTACTTAGTGCTAATACAAACTTAAAAATAATGAATTCAACATTTTGTCATATGAACTTAAAAAAATATAAGCTAAAGTAATTTTCATGTGGTGGCATAAGTATTTTGACAAGTACCTTTTAATATGAATAATAAAGCTTAAACTTAAAAAAACCAAAGGAAAAAAAATAATTTAGTAAAATATATAATTTCCTTTGGTTTCAACAACTTTTTGCAAGCGTCGCGGTACTGAATCGACCAAATTTTGGATAATCTCTAGAGATATCTCTTCCCAAAGGGAAGTGACCTCAGAAATTGTCTCCTCTCTGGTTTTATTCAACGATACTGTTCTTTTACGTTTTATAAGAGACCAGACGTTTTCAATTATATTTAAATCTGGACTTTGAGGTGGCCAGTCCAAAGTGGTAACACCAACATCCTTCAAAAATGTTGTAATCATTTTGGCTTTGTGACATGGGGCGTTATCCTGTTGCAAAATGAAGGTGTGTCCAATAAGCCTGTCTCCGGAACTAAACGCATTATCATTTAGAACCCGCAAATACTGGCCTTGGTTCATCGAGCCAGTGACAGGAACGAGGTCACCCAGTCCATTATAAGCCACACATCCCCAGAACATCACAGAGCCTCCACCATGGCTTACTTTTTGGCAAACGGGCCGCCGTTTCTGCCTTTGGACCATTGGTAATCTTACAAAAAATTTATTTTTTGATGAATTATACTCAAAGGAGCTTTCATCTGTCCATAGAACGCTTCTCCAGAACTCCTTTGGCTTATGAAGATGTTCCTTTGCGAAAGACAGTCTTTTCAGCTTGTTTTTTTCTGTTATATATGGTACGTCCTTGGCTTTATAAGTCTTAAAATCGCATTCTTTTAATCGCCGACGGACTGTGCGCTCACTAATCGGTGTCTTAGCTGTCAAATTAAATTGATCTGCTGCGGATTGGGGCTTTAAAAAAATATTCTTTTTAAATTCCCGTATAAGGACTCGGTCTTCACTGAGATCTGTTTTGCGCTTAGCACCCGATCTTTTTAAATTACGCATGTCATTATGCTTTTTAAACTTTTTAATTTGGTAATGCACAGTTTGACGCGACACACAAAACTCATTGGCAATGTCTTTGACTGCTATTCCAGCGTTAAACTTTGCTACTATTGAAGATCTGGTAACCAAACTTAGCTCAGCCGTTTTACCCATGTTATTGACTGATTTTTAATAACTTTCTGTTTTAATAACAACGTTTAATATTACTCCAAATGAAACACAGAAGTTCATTGGTTCTCGCGTGCTTAAAAGTGTGAAAATATTTCCATAAAGATGCTGTCAAAATACATGTGCCACGCAGAAAACCGTTGTCCACATGCATTCTTATCAGTAGAAAGTGAATGCAAAAGGTAAAGGAAATAAAATTTGGCATGCACATAGGTAAAAATATATTCTTTGTTTTGCGCCTCATTTTCGCACCGTTATTTGACGATTTCCAGCAACGCTAAGTTCAATAGTCAAAAAAGAGTTTCGTCAAAATAATTATGCCGACTAGTGTATATATTCTTGATCAGAATCACTAGGAGAGTCGATCTAGGTCTGTCCGTCTGTCCGGCCGTCTGTCCGTCCGTTTCTACGCAAACTAGTCTCTCAGTTTTAAAGCTATCTACATGAAACTTTCCCAAAAGTTGTCTATTATTATTTAATTTTTTTTTTCTACATATGCATTTTATTTATTGAATCTTCTCAGAATTGAGACTAACAATAAGTATATAAAATCTTAAATTAAAAAGCTATATCTGACAGTCAAGTTGACTGACGCGGGATGTAAGGGCTCTAATAACTATTGCTGAGCTGGAAGGTCATTTCGTTGCAATCGGGTCCGGTTGGAAACCCTGGCTAGGCCCCTGGCGAGCTGGTTTGGATGAGAAGTTAGCTTGGTGTGGTAGGACGCCTTTTGTTTTGAAATTTCATCTTTTACGGGTAGAATGCCAAGATCTCTGTGGATGTTGTCGTTCCGAACATACCAAGGTGCCCCAGTGATAGTTCTCAGGATTTTTGATTGTGCTCGCTGGATAATGTCGATGTTACTGCTGCTCGCGTTTCCCCACAATTGGGAGCCGTAAGTCCAGACTGGCTTAAGCGTTGAATTGTAGAGCAGAACCTTGAAGTCCAGGCAGAGGGGGGAGCGAGCGTTTATGAGCCAATGGAGGTTATTGGATTTTAGTTTTAGATGAATTTTCTTAGCTTCGATATGTCTCCGCCATGTAAGTCTTCTGTCAAGGTGGACGCCAAGGTACGTTACATCGTCAGCTTGTGGAAGTGGCGTGTTATTCAGAGTTAGCGGGGGACACGTTTATCTTTTAAGAGTAAACGTTATGTGTTTACACTTTTGCGCATTTATTTTTATACGCCAGTCTGATAACCACCTCTCCACTACCACGAGATGATCAGCTAGTTGTGCTGTTGCCTGAATTGGGCATTTGGACCGACTTATGATCGCGGTATCGTCTGCGAATGTAGAAGTAGTTATCCGCTCGTTCGTGGGAATATCTGCGGTGTAAAGGAGAAATAGAGTTGGACCAAGGGCGCTACCTTGAGGAACTCCAGCCTCTATCGTGTAATCGTCGGATATTGTAGTGTTGCATCTCACGGCGAAGGCTCTGTTGTAAAGGTACGATTCAAGTATCCTGTGAGTGTTTTCCGGTAGTAACGCTCTGATTTTATGCATAAGGCCATCGAGCCAGACTCGGTCGAAAGCCTGCGCAACGTCAAGGAATACCGAACTGCAGTATTCCCGAGACTCGAATGCAGTTCGTATTTCAGTTGTTAATCTGTTAACTTGCTCTATTGTTCCATGGCTTTCTCGAAAGCCAAATTGATGCGCCGGAATAATGTTGTGCTCTTTCAGATATGGGATTATGCGTGTCAAAAGGCATTTTTCGAGCAGTTTTGACAGACTGCGTAAAGTAAACTTATCGGTCTATATGAGGCTGGTATTGTGTGATCTTTTCCTGGCTTTGGGATCATTATGATTACCGACTTTTTCCATTTTTTTGGGAAGTAGCCAAGTCGTGTAATCCCGTTAAATAGTTTACAAATTACCTCAACTGCACAGTTTGGGAGTTCAATTAGCATCTTAGGAGATATTAGATCACCGCCTGGGGCCTTTTTTGTTTTTAATTGCTCGCTGATGACTTTTGCAACTTCGTTTGTTTGGAACAGAATTGGCGCCGTCTCAGTTCCACCTCGAATTGACGGCGACGGTAGTGTGAATGAATTATTTGCAGGGTTTGGCTGAAAAACATTTCGAAGGTGTAAAGCAAATGTACAGGCTCTGTCTTTGTCGCTTCTGGCCCAGCTGCCTGAAGAGTCTCTTACGGGAATTACTGTTTCGGCCGGCGCACTTAGATTTTGGTGGGCCCTCCACAGGGGATGCTTGGTGCTGGAGGGTGAAAGTTTCTCAATGTACTGGCGTTGTGCTTTTTCTTCTTCGTGCCTTAGAGCCCTGGTAAGTCTGCGACCAGCTTCCTTAAGACTATGTTTTGAGGATGGCGATCTGCTGGTTTGCCAAGCACGCCTCAAACGTCTTTTCTCCAAAACAAGCTGTTCGATTTCAAGGTTAGTTTTGTGTTGGTGTGTGTGCCCATCCCTCCCTTGCGTTGTAGAGACTTTGGCTGCTGCGATGAGTACAGACTCCAGTGCATTGGCATAGCAGTCGATGTCCTCCTTGAAGTTGAGCTGTGGAGTTAGTTCGATGTGGGAACTAACGTACTTTTTGAACTTCAGCCAGTTGGTTCGATGCGACGTCAGCCTGCAAGGGTGCTCGATTAATTCCGGGCTTTGAAGAAGAGTTATTAGCACTGGTGAGTGGTCCGATGATAAATCCAAAAGCGATTTTGCAGATATTAGATTGCGAGAAATATTTTTTGTCACAGCAAAATCAATTAAATCAGGTAGTTTTCTAGGATCTGTTGGCCAGTATGTAGGACTGCCTGGTGAAACGTAGTCTAGTTTGTTGCATGTTTTGATGAGTGCATTATATAGTTGCCTTCCTTTGGGGGTAACAAGGCGGGATCCCCAGTGTGTGTGCTTGGCGTTGTAATCACCTGCTGCTATGAATCGCTCTACAAGTGAATTGTAGAAGTCCATGAATTGGTCTTCTGAGACTGTAAAGCGGGGTGGGCAGTAGACAGGGGCAATGGCAATGTTGGTGGTGCCCAACTGTAATTTTATTGATGTAGCTTGCAGATAATTTTTTGCAAACCGTTGGTGAAAGTGGTGTTTGATACGGTCTCTTATTAAGATGCCGGCTCCGCCATGTGCTTTACCATCTGGATGATCGGTGCCGTAGAACGTGTATCCTCGTATTTGAAAGTTATATTTGCTAGTGAGATGCGTTTCTGCCAGCAACATAACGTCGTTGTGATTTTCGTTCAGAAATTGAGTTATTTCAGGTATATGCCGTGAAACACCGTTGGCGTTCCACAGAGTTATTCGAAGGCAGGCATAATTTATTTGGACTGCTGATCTGCAAGCATTTGTAACAAGATATTTTGGTTTTGCATTAGAGTTTGCATGGTGGTTTTCATGAAGGACATAAATTCCATCATATTTTGTTGCAAAGTTATCATCATAGTTTCCATGTTACTTTGTGGCTGTCCCATGGCCTGCTGTATGTTATCAGTTTTCGGCTCTTTTACTGTGATCCTACGGTGCAGAAGGTTCTGCAACTTGTAGATCGGGTGCACTGCGTTTTTTTTTCAAAGTTCTGCTGTCTGGCTCCAGCTCGACCTTGAGAAGTGGTTGCGGCTTCTTGTCTTTGTTCATAATGTTTATAACATTTTTGGCGCAAAAACCGTTTTCTTTTAAAGCCTCTATAATTTCAGAGGGGGTCACATCGGGTTCTATTCCCTTGAGGACAACTTGTAAGCCCTTGCAACTTTTCAGCTGGTACGTGTAGTAATTCTTTTTTGGCATTGTTTAGGTACTTCGACACTGCTCGGAAATCATCTTCGGTTTTGGTTTGAAGTTTGGTTTCGCTTATATTCCCTTTCATAAGCGGAATAACATGAAAGTTATCCTTCCCGACAAGCTCAACTATTTTATTGACTAGGACGTTGGAGATCTTCTCCCGAATAAAGATAGGTGGGGGCTTAAGTTTTTTTGGGGCTTATTCTTCGTACTCTGTTTCAGGCTCCGCCAGAATGGAAAATCTACTTCCATTTAATGGCCCGAGATTTTAAGGGGCCTTTGTTGGTACGGTTTATTTTGGGCATATTGCCGTCAGATTTTTTTGGGGGGGTTAGCTTGCGCTTGGAAATATTAATATAGCGATCCATGCCTGTCTGCATGGCCGAACCCGATTTTTGCACTTGGTTGTGTTGTTGCTTTACCCGCTGTAGAAGAAAAGAGTGGAGTCGTTATTGCATTGTTGGCGACAGAGACCGTTGTAGTTGACGTAGTAGTTGCTGTTGTTGTTGCACTAGGTGGCAGAAGCTCGGTTGGAGTTTTGCATTGCTCACTCCATGGTGTTTGTGCGGTGAAAAGCAGGGCGGGAGAGCAAGAACTAGCTCTCTGGTTTTCGGCGGTCAATAAACTTGCAAGTGCATCTTGCACTTTCGGTTGTAGAGTATTACTCGTGAACGAAAAATAAGCATTGTTTCGGGCCAAAGAGAGACGACGTTTGTCTTACTCTCTCTGAATTTTTTCACGGGCTTCGTCTTGTTGTTTTTGGCGTTGAGTGCGCTGATCCACGTTCTTACTCATTTGTTGCTAGAGCGTAATATTAATTAATTAATTAACTAAAACTTTAGTTTACGATATGCGAATTAGCATCGCGAATCGCAAAACCTCGCGTTTATAAATTTTTTCGAACGTTTTCGACTTAGTGGCTTATTGTTTTTCCGGAGCGTTAAGAAAACACGTCTACACGCGACCGAAGTTGATTCTTTATCATTTAATGAAATACATCAAGTAAGATGTGTTAATCTCTTTAACGTTATTACAACCCATTCGTTTCAATTTATATACTGCCTGCAATACAAAGACCACTTTTAGAAAAGTTTCATGCTGATCACATTAAAAATGGGAGACTAGTTCGAATCTCTTGGTGATGGGTTGGGAAATGACTCTTTCACTGCGTTGCAAACTTCTGACGGCTAAAAAAGTCAAATACCGTTTTTTTATATTTAAACTAGTAGCCATCGGCATAGTAATGCTCTTTATAAGGAAGGAGAGAGATGGTAGTGCCATGTCTTGCCAGCACGTCAGCTGTACAGTTGCCAGCGTTGTTCCGGTGTCCGGGGATCCATATTAGGTTGATGCTTAGCTGTGTAGCCATCTCGTGCAGAGATCGGCACCAGTTTGATGTTGTTTGAGGGTTTGTGTTGGTCGCATAGATCGTCCTTATAGCCCCTTCTAAATGTTGAAGTGCATCTCCAATGGCATATGATTTGATGATATAATCATCATATCATATTCTATTGGTTTGAATTGATCCGTTTTGGTTGGGATTGATTTGTCTTGCTTTAGAATGCTGGCGTGACCATATGTTTGTGGTTTTCATTGTTCAGTGTCTCCATCTCTCTCACCAGATTGATACTCCTTAAAGCAGAATAGGCTGACATATTGATATGCATATCCATATCACTAAAGGGGGGCTTAATTGTGGAACCTTATATCTATATGTTAATATCACTAGTTCAGTTTTCGAGGGACTAGGAGTTCTTTCTCCGCAGTCCAGTCGGAGAGTATGTTTAGCTTGGCGGTCGTTAGATCGCATAGTGCGAATTTGCACGAGAGGATGATGGCTAAATCGTCTGCTATGCCACAACCATACATTCGACCCTTCTAAGGAAAAGTGAACACCACCATAAGGGAGCCCAATGTTCACGAACCTGGTATGTGTTGAGATCACTAAGGGTGAGGTTACCATTCTGCCCATCAGGAATTTATGGATTGATTCCAAAATCAGGACCTCAACACCCAGGTCAGTGGCGGATTAGGTTTGGCTGTTGTTTAAACCGGATAGCAACCGGCGCGTAATCCATAACACTAAGAGCCTTTTTGATTTGGCTGATAACTGCGTGTAATTGTTGATTCGGTGGATTTTCCTTTTGAGTATGAATGCTTTGCTGCTGATATTTGGGTCGATGATTGTTCTTATGTGCAGACAAATCTACCGCTCAAAATTAGAAGGGAGGATATCAGACAGATCGGTCTGAAATCCTTGGTCGTTGTGTGCGAAGCTTTGCCCGCTTTGGGTATGAAGACCACATTTGTTTTCCGGAAAATTATGGCTGGCCAATTTATGGCCAGCGGTTCTGCCAAGCAGATCCTTTTGCTTTCCTTATCACCTTCTTTTCTTATCAGCTTCAGTTAATTTTTTTCTGGGTTATCTAGGTTAAGTAGATTGTTCTCTTCATTTGTGGGCTCCATAGTTAGAATACCAAGTTCAGCTATTTTGTAGATACGCAATTTTGCTTGTTGTCGTTTGGGACTGCCCTTGTATTCCTTGGTGCCTAGTCCAGAAACCTTACCTTCTACTACCCAAAGTTTCTGTACCAGGACTATGCCTGCTCCGCTTTCAGCCAAGCGAAACAATAGTGCTGCAGACGCTGCATAACAGTGGTGGAGGTTCACTTGCAGGAGTCCTAGCGACATCTTCGCAGCTTTTTTCCACCAGAATAGAGTCGGTTTCCTCGCGCCCGTTTCCTCTGCTTAGCGACCCGTCGGTAGAGTAGCCGTCCTCAGGCTCTTCCTCTCCAGGAGCTTCAAACTAGTCGGCGAAGACCTGCTCGGCTGCATTGCCTACCTACCTTCTTCAGCCATTCGGCTGGGTTGGGAATCTTGCCCCTTATGTGGGCAAGCTGCTGATATAACGCTCTGCATCGATGAAGTCCATGAAAAAACGCCACCGGCCAAAAAGAGCGCATATTCAGAATACGATTTTCAGTCCAGTGTATCGTTGGACCAGTCAGGGACTCCCTGATTCATGGCACTCAATATTTTTTTCTATTGAATTTATTGTGCGGCTAGCTCAGAAGATGTTCGTCCCGCCAAACTTAATGAACATAACCGCCTAAATTACTAGCAAGAAGGCACAGAATTTTCGGGTATACAAAACGATCTATATTTGCCGACTTGACCCTCGGTCTAGGGCTGATAATGACAAATAGGTAACTGTCTCGCCTTCTTCGATGAACCCGACTCAGCACTCTTCTTCCTACGACTATGCTCCGGGTGGCTACTGCGTTGATCAACTCGCTCCGGCAAGATTCCGCTGCTGCAGATTCCGCCCGTAGTGCTCGTGTATCCTTCTACTGTCGTTGGCTCGGCGCACTTAAAAAAATACATTTTGGGAATTTTTTACAAAAAACTATAAAAGATATTGAAGTTTGGTAAAAAGATCTTTGTGATACAAATGTTAATGGGCCTATGACACTACATTGTTAGCCTCATTCATTGCTCATTTATTTTTTTAACTATACGATTTTACGTAAGTGTGAGCAGGACAAACGTATGAGGATTCCAATGAGCAAAGAATGGAGAAAATTGACAAAACCCAATACCCGATAGTGAAATACCAGACGGAATTGGGCAACAAAAATAACATTCGATAAAATACCACCGGGGCCGATACATCAATGAGACAAATTGTTATTAAAAAAGTAAAATTTTGCTCATTCATTGGAGTTGACGACAAAACAGAATAAAAAAGCGTGGCTTAAATGTCTACGAAATATTTTTTACCAGTTTAAGGTAACTTAAAATGTTAAAATTAGCGGGATAAACACAATATAATAAACAAAACAATAACGTTTTAATTTAAAGTTAAAAGGCAGTGTGACCGTGAACTTATTACCAATAGAATCGCAAGCAGTATCCATATAGTTGTCTCTGTCTGTGAGCTTTAATGAAACCGTCAATGAAAAAGGCGAACAATGTAGTGTCATACCCGTATAAATAATGTTACAGAACTTTTTCAGAGCTCTTCAAAACAAAATTGCGGCTTGGCAGTAGATTTCTATGGCCGGCAAGGTTTCTCCTGCAATTTTACGGTTTGGGCTATGAAATAAAAAAATTTCGATTTAGTATAATATCAGCTATGGAAGTACCTTTACAATTTTTTTTATAATCATTTCGAAACAATTTTAATTTTCTATATAAAAAACCCTACGTTTTTCGATAGAGAAAGTATTGTTGAATATGCACAAGAAATTTGAGACCGATTGGAAAAAAACTCTTTGAAAAATCTTACCGACCTACTTGGAAAATGTTGTTTAAAGAAAAACGCGGTCAAAGTTTTAGTACTAAAAAAAGTATTGATAAATCGTATATACCTTTAATCTGCGATGCCTGCTCCATACAATTGGCCTTCTAGATTAACATCTTCCTCTTGCTCTTCCTTCCTGATTGGTTTTAGATTCGTTCTCGCATTTTTGCAGCCTCAGTCATGGATTTCTCGCGATACGCCTATTGTCGATTTCGGAAATAGGCTCGGCCCGATTTTAATGTCGATTATTTGCATAAATGATGCAAAGCCATCGTTAAAAATACAGACAGCTACATATATTCGTTGCCACATCAAGAACTAGTGCACCACTTGACACTGTTTTTGGAGCCAGTGCCTAGACCGTAGCATTGAAAGATACTTTGTTATTTGTTGAGTACCCGCCGAGGCAACGAGTATGGAGATCATCACTGCTCAGTTCTTCATATATGGGTGTTATGGCTTTTTATATAACCGTCAAAGGTGTCAGTAGCTTTGGCTATCTGCCACAAACACCACTTCTCCAGGCGCCCATCGATCAGTTGCAGTTTGGAGACCGTCGACTTTTTATGATCAACAGTGGACCATATTTCATTTCTCATTTTATCTACCGAATGACAATTTTGGCGTATCGATAAACCGTAATAAACAGTTCATCAACAAACATCCCAGTCAATTTACCTTTTCCTCCCAGGCCTTTGGTTTTTTTTTTTCGTGACTCGCAGACGTGTACCCATACGCTTCTGAACGTAATCGATGCAAATAGTCCTATACGGCTTTTCATCAATAATACCTTTGAAGGTTTTAGAGTCGCCATCAGCGATATAGTTAGCTTATTTAACATCAGGCCCACAAGCGAGCAACTCGGTCACCACCAATTTAAACCCTAAGCCTCGTTTGCTACTTTTAATGAACTTTACGACCGATTTAGATACTTTGCACACTAATAAGGTCGAAAGAGTAGTAAAAACTGATATAAAATCAATTATTCGGTAGCCGAAAGCCGGATCAACTTTCACATCAAACAGATCTTTCGACGATTTCAATTTTTTTGCAGACGAGCTGACATTAATTTTATCCGGAGCGTCCATCTCGTGACCATCAACCAATCAACGATCGGCGACGACTAGTCATTGACCTGTGTCCAGTAGTATGCTTCAATCCTTTCTTGTCATTATAAACCACCTTTACCCCACTCATAGTAGAAAAAAAGACTATCAAAACGATAAGAAACTTTAACTATTTCAATACACAACTTATTTTAAAACAAAACCGGTAAAAGACAAATGCTGAGAATACGTGTGGTAGCATCCTTTTCAAACATTCAACTGGCACGAGGCACGACTAAAGGCCTGTAGATGTATGATATATGTACAAACAAAAAGAAAGTCTTAAAGTTCAATTTGATAAAGACTGTTAAGTTTGATATTTACAAGAGATTTTCATTTTAACCATTGAAAAATGTACATTTGGTGTTGGTACCATAATGGTATTTTTTCAATTTCTCTCTTTCTGAAAGTGCTCTCAAGTCGAAACAAAAATCATGCAAGATGGCGACAAAAATCCAATAAGTTGAATGGAGCAGAACAGTTACGAAATTCGAATTCCCGAATTCTACACGTGTTGTCCCGCTTGCACGGCTTTCGCATTGGTTGTTTTACGGTCAGTCAAAATAATTGTGGTAAAGTGATCGGTGCGTTTTGCAAGTGGAGTGAAGAAAAGAAAAAGTGAGTAGTCTTTTTATACCCTTGCAGAGGGTATTATAATTTCAGTCAGAATACATATACATTACATATTCTTGATCAGCATCACTCGGAGAGTCGATCTAGCAATGTCCGTATGTCCGTCCGTCTGTCCTTCCGTTTCTACGCAAACTAGTCTCTCAGTTTAAAGCTATCTGCATGAAACTTTCCCAACAGTTGTCTTTCTATTTCAGGTAGTATATAAGTCGGAACGAGCCGGATCGGACGACCATAGCATATAGCTCCCATAGGAACAATCGGAATAATAAACGAAAAAAATTATACAGTTGCTCGCAGCTTATTTCGTGCAGTTGAACAACAAAACTTTATGTCGGTATTGCGGCTAAACTAATAAAGCTAAAACAAAAATTAAAACGCAGTATTTTAACTAGAAACAGAAGCAAATTTAATAAACTTAAAGCGATCTCCTTAATCATAAAAATAATAATAAAATATGACAAAAACAAAATGTACAGGCTTGTTTCATGCCGCAGCTTATTTCGTGCAGTTCATTTGGATAAACTTATTATTCTTTAAAAAAATTTATATTCTTTATGTGCCCCCCTTTCTGCTTCTGGACAGCTTTATTATTCGAAATTTGTCTTTTTCGAATTGCCATGTCCAATTTTTTTTTATAAATTTTCGATGACATTCAAGTCTGAAGACTGTGCTGCTGTTATGACGACATGAGGGCAGTTCCAGACGAGCCAGAACTCGTTGTCTTGGTAGAATCGAAAACGATCGCGTATGCCCAGCTTTTCAGCACTTTGAATCAGGTTAAATTTTGACTCACCTGCAAATAATAAGTCATTCCAAAACGAAATCGGTCAGAGTATATGCTCCCTTGTAAATTTAAGGCGAAAAGCTATATTTTTTTTGCTGATAAATGGCTTTTTCCGTGAAACTCGGCCATTGAAGTATTTCGGCCTTTATCTTCAATTCTGTTTTCTCGAACAAACCGTTGGATGATGTATTGTAGGGTACTGGGGCTGAGGGATACCAGTTCAGCAATAGCACGCTGACTTTTTCCACTTTTAAAGTGTTTAAGATCAATTCTCGCTGCTCGATACTTGTTCGTGGTGCCATATCGGTGATCCCCCTGTAACGCTTAAATTAGGTCCGGAAACTCACTCTTATAAGTAATTAAAATGTCTCTACCTAAAAAAAAAAATTTGGGATTTTTGACGCTAAAAGTACAATTTTTTCAATATAAATGAACTGCACTTTTGTACTTTTTTTAAAATTTTTATTACCTTTTTTAAAAATTTTACAGTTAGAATTAGGCTTTTAATTTTTGTTAAAATCGGAAAACCATATCATATAGCTCCCATAGGATCTATCGAATAATTGAGCTGTAAATTATCATAGCTTTAATGTTTTTAAACATATACGCAAGTAAATCATAATTTTCATGTTTTCAAGAATATTTAATTTTTGAAATAGCTGCAAAGGCATATGAACTTCGGCTTGCCAAAGTTTGATTCTTTTCTTGTTAAACTTAATAAATACGTGAAATTATAATGTAATAGCTAAGTAAGTTATTGTTTTAATAACATTTTAACGTTTGTGTTGTGCGTGGAGTGTCTTTGCTGGCCGGCAAAAAAATTCACAAGAGACTGTGTGCCTTTGCCAGACGCCCGGCTGCGTTCCAGAAATTTCGGAAATATGTGTGTTTGTGATGCTTATGGTCAGCGTAGAAACCAAAATATGTATGTACGCTGTCTTTATATTACAGCTGCACTAATTGAATAAAAAAAGTTGACGACATTTTTTAAAAGTCACATGTGCATTTTTTTTGCAGCCGGGCTTCTAGCAAAGGCATACATACTCACATATATATTTTTATAAATACCTGCAAATAACTATAAATTGTTTTTTTAGATACAATGGAAGTGGAATTGCCTGATTTATATGATTTTTTAACGGCTCAAAACCTAAATTAAACAATAGTAATCTACTAGAGTAAGAAGGCAACATTACATTACGATCAATGTGTATTTGATATTGGGGACCCCAAACGGGAGCGCACTATTCTAATAGCCTGATTCCATTGCCGCATTAGTGGACTTTTTAAATGTGCCTGATTCCATTGACGCATTAGCATTTAGCTAAAGCTACTCGGACATGTGAGTGGCACGAACAGCTGATCTGGATTTGTTTACTTTTGAATTTTGGCAAATCCAAAAGAAATTAAATAAAATTAATGAACATGAGTGAGTTTACTAAACTCTGTAATGCTCAGCAGGATATCCATACTGCGACCGAGGCATTTGCCAACTTGGACGGCAAGGAAGAGAAGCATTGCGTTGTTATGACGGGTTTGCAATGGAGACCACCAAAGTTTCCAAAAAGGTCTAGGATCCCCGTATATGTGGGAGTTATTTTATGCCAGAGATCCAGCAGTAATGCATTGTGGTACTGCGAGCAGAATTTGCAGCGTGCGTTCTGGTTTTCAGTCATTTTTATACAAAATAGATTTTATATTCAAAAGACATCAAAAATTGCGCCAACCTTGCATATAGAAAACAGCTGTTGTAGTGGTGGCACGATCAAAATATCGTTCAACATCGGTATTTTCCGGTATTTTTTCTAAAAATTTATTTTAAAAGCGGCATTTAGCCTTATGGGATTCCCTGTGTAAATAAATGCGCATCAGGCTAAATGCGTTTTAATGCGCCAATGGAATCATTGTTGCCATTTTAGCTTATTTCAAGCTAGATTTAGCATATTTTAAAATGAAATAGCTTGAAAAATACTTGAAATGCATATAGCTTAAAATCTGGTTTATTTCAAATTTCATTTAGCTAATTTCGGCTTAAAAAAATTTATAAAACGCCAGATAAAATTATTTCGTTGTTGGAACATTTCAAATATGAAAATATTGATGAAATAGTATCCCAATTTGGAAAAATCCACCTTATTAATTGGGAAAAAAAGGAAATAACTATAGAGTTTTGGTCAGAAGTTTTGATGTATAAGGATGCTGGCCAAAACAAAGCTTTCGAGCAACTGGCGTTATTTGCTTTGCACTTTCTTTCACTGCCATGGTCGAATGCTGCGGTTGAGAGGGTATTCAGCCAAATGAACATGGTCAAAACAAAAATGCGCAACAAAATGAATTTAAAAAGCTTAAACGCAATTTTAAGAATAAGGTTTGTTTTTAAATTTTAAAATTTTAAATTATTTAAAATATACTAAGTATTTTTTTTTATGTTATAGATATGGACTGCGACGTCATGGCAAATGTTGCCATGACTACATACTTCCAACGAAATACCTCGCTTTAGTCAGCTCATCCGCTAAATATATGGAATCGAATGATGAAGTCGATGAAATTATTTCTTTGCTCTAATAGCTATATAAATATAATATCAATAAAAGTAAAAAATCAACTATTTAAATGTTTTCCATGGTTAGCTTATTTTTAGCTTAATTTTTTTAATTTTTAGCTCATTCTAGCTTATTTTTTTCTTCAATCTAGCTTATTTTATCTCTCAAAATCTGGCAGCACTGAATGGAATCAGGCTATTAGCCTTATGGGATTCCCTGTGTAAATAAATGCGCAATAGGTTTAATGCGTTTTAATGCGCTAATGGAATCAGGCTATAAATTAGGACGGACAAGGGAAATAAATATTAATTTAGGTGTATAATGATCGTCAAATTCTTTTGACCATCACTCATAGCTATATTAACAGTAGACTTTATGTTACAGTCGAATTTTAATTTTGGGTCTAATCCTGAATCCTTACTCCTAAATCGTTGACCGAATATATTCGGTCCAGTGGCATATTATGAAGAGAATAGCTTATAAATGAAGGCGTTCCCCAATAAAAAGTCAATAAGTTACAGTTAAGGCAATTCATATTTAAGAGGTTAGATTGACACTATCACTGAAAACAATCAATATCAGACTGTAAACCGAAACCCGATTGCAAATTATTGTAGGGCAAACAAAGTTTAACATCATCAGCATACATTAATACTCAAGAATGTGTTATAACTGAAGGAAGATCATTGATAAATAAAGTAAATAGCAATGACCCCAAATGACTACCCCGAGGCATTCCATAGGTTACGTTAATTATATTGGAAACCGAGGTTTTAAAAATAGCCCTCTGAGTTCTTCCGTTCAAATAACTTGAAATTATTCGAAGCCCGAGCTGATCTAATTTAAATAAAAGAAGAGAATGATCAACAGAATCAAAATCTTTGCTAAAATCTGTATATAACATCAGTCTGCATTTTATTATTAAATCCTTTAATTATAATATAGTCAATTCAAGTAGGTTCGTAGGTTCGCTTAACAAAGCCATGTTGATTAGGTGATATTAATGAGGAACAAAAATGTTGAAAATGAGAAGTAAAAACGCGCTCAAATGCTTTAGGTATTGCAGACAATTTAAAAATACCTCTAAAATTTGAACATCCGACTTTCCTCCCTCTTTATGGAGTGGAAAAAAAATCTTTTTAGATAGTTTCAAAAACTGATGTTGAGGTATCATAGACAATTGAAACGGCTTAAGAATCGGTTTACAAAAAGTAGAGGCAGTTATAAAATTGCTTCGGATTATTTGTAAATTCGGTTTTACGCCGGTTCAAATACATAGAATAGCATTGACTGTTAAGAACATTAAAATCCGATCGAGCAACCACATTTTTCGAAAAATCAGATGGTTTGCACGTGTTATTGTACTTTTTGTAACTATGTATTTTTGTTTAGGTTTTGAAGTCTTTGAAGCTCTTATGTAAGCCACGGAGAAAGACTGTCAGGAACGCTTTGTTTAAAACGCTATAAAATAATTTAGTGGCATTTTCCATATATATGCAATTGTATAAGTTTGTCCATTTGTATTCGGAAAGCTTGAGAGACATCGAGGAATATTGCGATGCAGTATTCCCGATGCTCGAAGGCTGTGCGAATTTCTGATGTTATTCTGGTTTTGTCGGAAGCCAAATGAAGTTTCGGCTCAATCTTCGTCGCTGCGGGCCCATCTAAATGATGAAGTTCTTATCGGAGTGACTATTTCAATTGTAGAGCTTAGATTGAGGTGAGACCTCCACAGAGGATATTTTGTATTGGTTGGCGAAAGTTTTTCGATGTACCGTAGTTGTGCGTTTTCAGCGTTTTTTTTCAGGGCTCGGATTAGTGTGCGTCTGGCTTCCTTAAGACGGTGCTTTGAGGATGGCGATCTGTTGGCTTGCCAAGCAGTCGCCTCTTTTCCAGTACAAGCTGTTTAATTTGTAGATTAGTTTTGAAATTGTTGGTTTGCACGATCTTCCCTTTTTGTGTTGAAATAGTGACTGCTGCCACGAGTATATCTTCAAGAGCATCGCTAGAGCAGTCGATATCTGGTTCGATGTTCAGCTGCGGGGTTAGTTCAACTAGTTAGTCTTCTGGGGTCTGCTGGTCAATATGTGGGGCTACCAGGAGAAACATAGTCCATAGTTGCTCAGTTAGATGAATGCATTATACCATTGCCTTCCTTTGGAAGTAACGAGTCGTGATCTCCAGTGCGCATGTTTAACATTATAGTCTCCTGCAACTGTGAAGATTTTCTCCGCAGTTTCCACATTTCTTCTTTTGGCGAATTACGAAAGTCTCCACAAAATACACAGTCTGATCGGATCCTGGTGTGTCCATGCTCCTGACAGTTTGTGCATTGCACTAGGCCGTTCCTCTTATGTGGCTCTTCCACCGTTATTCTTCGGTGCAATAGGTATTGCAGGTTATAGATACTTCATTTTTCTTAAAGATTCTGCTGTCTGGCTCCAGCTCTATCTTGAATAATTAAATCAAAGTGAATAATGTTTAAATAGATATTGATCACATTAAAATCAAAGTTGTCCATCGTTATTTTAACTATTTAAAAGTTTTGCAATTTTGTATAGTATGATGAATGTTGTTTCATATTTGATTAAAACATTTTAGAAATTTATCCGAAACATGAAGCCATTTGTTTAGAATATTAAAATTTAAGAAACTGTACAAGCAAATAAAAACTTGCAAAAAGGGATTAAGATCAAGATTGGCATAGTGTGTTTACTATGAAAAGCAATATCTATTTGACATAGTTTAAACATTTAATCAATTTCTTTAAAACATAAACATATTTATTATGCGTAAGGAATATATTAAAAGTTGACACATGTAAACACATAATAACCATGTATTTACATGCGTTCACAAAATATGTTTGTGTTCTCTTTTATATGTAATTGTTAAACTGAAGGAATATCTACGAAAGCTGAACAACATCAACTTTTGAATTTGTTAAGACATACGAAGAGGAGAGAGAGTGAAAGCAAAATGCTCCGAAAATTCTTAGTTTCATGTTTAAGCATAAGTACTATTTGAAATACATTTATACCTTTATGCATTTGTTTTTATAATCATGTGTACAGGAACATACAAACAGACATCCATATGTATGTATTTTCGATTTTCATTTTTTTTGGTTTTTTCAACACATACACATGGGTGAACAAGAAGCAAATACAAGCTTGCGTCTGCCTTTTTATTCCAAATCCGTACACCTTTTACATCTATGTAAAAGTATTTGTTCAGTGTTTTGAAGTTTTCTCAAATGGAGAAACAAGCCAACAAAAACATTGGTTTTCTAGATTAAAATTAAAAATTAAAAATTAATTAATAATTATAACAGATTCCTATATTTTGTATTATGCCTAGGAGTGTACAATATTTAGATATATGAATGGTATATCAATTATTTGAATATAACCCAAGTTTAATGTCTTTTTTTTTAACCTGTACTGTAACTTAACAGCAAGCGACAGAATTTGTCCATTCTTTTGCACACACATACACATGTAAATATTCTTACACGCAGCATTGTCGCGATTCGCGAAGAATACCACTTTAATTATTAGGGTTTGAATACGCGGACGTCAATTAAAATAAAAGAAGTGTTTTTTCTGTGAAAGTGGATTAGAGTTGTGATAAATAGGTGAGTAAAAGCATAAATAGCACCTAATAATGATATTAATAATTGTTATTTTATTAATAATAGTGTAAAACTAATACATGTGTGTTTTAAGTTTTTTTTCGTTGTTTTTTGTTTTTCTAGGAACTTTCTTTTCTTTGGAGTTTATTTGTATCTTTTTATTTCGTTTTATATATGTAGGGTAGGGTGTCCCTTACATGACAAAAAATTTTTTTTTTCGAATTTTGTAATGCATACCCCCTGTATCTTTTATAAATGTAAAACCTTACTCAAATATGGAATTTGATCTTTCTAGCATGATTGCAACCCGTGCCGACCGAGATTCAAATTTGATCAAAAATGTTTTTGTCCTATTATTCTAATCTTCTATAAAATTATTAAAAATGAAATAAATGAAGAGAATAAAATGCAAAATGAATTTATTGTAATATTTATATTTATTTTAACACATAAAATAATAACAATTAGGCGGGTAACTTCTATTTAGTGTGGTTTTTGTACAGTCCGGATATAAATGTCTATGTTCGTTGACACAGCGCAACAGGTATTGTTTTTGTTCTTCTTCCGCCGTGATAAGTCCTTGAAAATCTTGCATTAACTTGACAGCCCTCTCTGACCGACTTATCCTACTTTTAGTTTTCAGAAAAGCAGCATTATCATCTCAAGAAGATATATCTTCCTGAAGAAAACTGTCGTCAATCTGCAGTCGAGTTAGAAATTGTTTGCTCTTCTCCGATACAAAATCATCCAGCGTTTTATCTGAAACAAAAAACGGGATAATTAACAAAAAGAATAACAACGTAAAATATATAAAAAACAGACGCAAACAATAATTTAAGCTTATTAAACAACGTTTGGGACATTTCTTCCTTTGATGGAATATAGCGTTTGCCAACATCTGACCTCTTGTCCCTGTTTAAGTTTTTAATCATTTTCATTTTGGTTTGGTTATCAACCTCATTATCAAACAGTGATAAAATGACTGTCTCTTCACACAAGTACCATAGGTGGTGGCTAAACATGCTTAAAGCAGCTGTTGTGTGAACTTCTTACTCTTTTAATGCCTTCAAGAAGTACAAATCTTGGTTAGGTGCTTTAATCGCCACTGTGCATTCAAGCCAAGGCTTTACATACAATACGACGATAAATAGGCAAACATCTTATAGGGCCCTTTTGTCTTTTACAATCATTCTGACTTGAGATTGCAGCAAACATATTTTTAAAGAGTAAATCGCTCTTGCCATCACCGTGCCTGGTGCATAGCTCCAGGGGGCCTGATTTTTATTTTCTTGTTTGTATCTTCTCCCAGAAACACTACGCAAAGTTCAACTAATTCACGATAATCGTCTCTTATAAAAGAATTTTCCAGTTTTGCTTTATAAAACATTATCAAAGATGTAATATTTGTCTCAGCAGCATATTCTTTAACGAAATCAAGGCATAGTTCAATTTTATTTGAATCGATGTTTTTCCAATTGTCTCTGAACTTCTTAAAGAGCGGAATATCTGCGCTGTTAGTAATGTTCTTTATCTTAGTTTCGAAGACAGTTTTTAAGACCAACTCATAAACATGGTGACGACAAGCGAACAATAACAATTCTCTTTCTAAAGTGTGTTCTAAAAGAGCGCAAGCTCCATTTTAACGGCCAGTATTCGAAGATGTGGTGTCGCAGCACATTATTTGTACCTTGTTATTAAGATCCCAGTCACAAAGGGCGGTTGAGACGGCTTTTGCTTGATGTTTACCAGAAGAACTCTCCAGTCTTGGTACTGCAAGAAGCTGTTCTTTGTCGTCAAATGAAACTATAATTGGCAAGCGTTCTTCTTTTGAAACTCGCACATTCAGCCCTGGTAATAATTTTCCATCCCGATGAACTGTGACTACATCAGGAACATTGTTCTGAAAATCAGTTCTTAGATTTTCTCATCTGAGTACGAATTCGCTGAATAGAGGATTTATTAATTGGGAAATTATCACTGCTCAGACCAAGCGCTTCTACGACCGCATGAGGAATGTAAACGGAGTCTCTAATGCTTAACAACAACGGTCTAAAGCTGCGACAAGTTTAGGTGTTATCAGTTTCTTTCTACCTCTTTTCGAACTTGTTTTAGAGCCGAGAACCACTGGCAAGCTGATTTCAGAATACGGAATCTGTTCCCCGTCCGAATCTTCGGAATGTTCCAAGTTTTGTGTAGTAGAAGTAGATGCAACAGCCAATAATTCTATTTGTCTTAATTTTCTTTCCTCATCGTCTCTGTCTTACTCTTTCTTCTTTCTCCGTCAATTTTTTGTCTACACCAGCTAAATATTTTGGTCGACCAGGTTCTCTTTGTTTATTCAAAAATAGTTTGTCTTCCTCTATTTTTATTATTTTCAAGGCATCAGCATGTGCAATATCAAATAAGTTATCAAGGCTTATTTTAAAATTCTTTTCTCGGTCCTTGAAAGTGGCTAGAGTTTTTTTTACATGCATGGTATAAATCAATAAGTTTCTTCACGCAGTTAGGCAATGCCCTTGTGGGAATTCTCGCTTTTTCCCAAAATATTAAACACTCCAAAGTCACAAGATTTGCACTTTCACTGAGAGTTAGCTTGACTTGCCGAATATTATAAAATAAAACGGAGAGAAAATGGCGATTTGATGGTAACTTTGCACCAGTGATTTGATGACTAGGTAGCCCGATAAGAATATTTTCTTTATCACTACGTAATGCCACTGACACCAAAACTTACGTATGAAATAACGAGTGAAGCGTAGTTCATAGTCGCAGCGCTGTAACCGCACCAACTTGTACGGAAAAGCTTAAATTGCAAGTCGGCACGGGTTCTCTTGCATGCGACGGGCTAATATTTTTTTTCTGGAACATATTGAGTTATTAAGAAAGCTTTAAGAAGGTATGCGTAAAAATATAGCAAACATGCAAAATAAGGGACACCCCAATGTAGGGTATTACAAATAAGTTATTATTTATTTCGGGTAAAGTCTACAAGAGTTTATTTAATTAAAACTGAACAAACTAAGTTTCACGACATTCGCACTCTATGGAGACCATGACCTTCCTTCGACAAATTTTCGCAACCGACTGACTTATGGCGCAATTTCTTGGTATGGGCCTTTCAGGGAAAAGATTGATGACGATAGATCAACCTGATAAAAAGGGATGGTATGCGTCTTGCGAATCTGGCTGATGACATCAATTGTGAATCCCCATATCAACTACGAATAGGGAGCAACTAAATCTACTAAGTATCCCTATCCCACAATCGGCCATCCTGCATCTTCATTCGCCCCTGAATGAACCCCATTTTTTCATATATTCATATATTTTGGCCCCTCCTGGTTGCCTTCTTTCTGAGCTCATAACGTCTGTGATTAAGTTTTTGAGTAATTTTGTACGGGCCAACAAATTTACGGCGAAGTTTCATACCAGTGCCGTAATGTGTCCTCTTAATTGCTACTAATTCCCCTATAGCATAATCAGTTTCAACCTTTCTTTTCTCATTAAAGTTTTTTCTGTTCTCTTGCTGCAATTTCTCTATGTTTTCCTGAGCTTTTCACGTATCTCTTCTTGCTCGTCATTTAACTCTTCTATACCTTAGTCTTTAAATAGTTTTCTCAAATCATATACTTGGTAGTTCGAGGTGGACTGCTGTTTATTATCTGTTGAAATCTGTCTACGTGGCGATACCAATTGGCAGGATTTTCTTGGCACATCTTGCTCAACATGGGTATGACAATTTTGTGGATTGGATTTGTGGTGATGTGAAGTAGTTGAATTCCTTCGCGGCTGCAGTACTCTTAAACAGTTCAGAAGTGAATGCAGTTCCCTTGTCAGTAACAATTCGGCGAGGCTTGCCAAAACTTCTTCTGGTCCCGTCGGTTTTGTTTGATGAAGCCAAACAAATTTGGAAAATCCATCAACGACCGCCAGAATATGATTATATTTCTTCTTTGTATCAGTTAAAGGTTCAACGTGGTCGATATGATATGATACGTTCCAAGAGGTTCTTGAGCCTTGTCAATGGGATTGAGCAACCCCTGCTCTTTTCCTCGCTTGGATTCAATGATCAGACATTCGACGCATCCTTTGACTACTCTTTCGACGTTTGGCTGGATTCCAGGTATATAATAACTCTTTTCTAAAACATCACGAGTTTGATACCGAAGTGTCCCTCCTTATGTGCAATTCTTATGAGTTCCTCTTCCATTGAGTCAGGAACAACCAGTAATTCGTTTACTGTGTCTTTGTAAAGAATATTATTCATTAAAAAGAAGTCTTCATTTACGTCATTGCTGCTCAATACGGACTTAACAGCTCTAATTCAGTTGTCGTTGTTTTGTGCCTTTAACAACCGTGACTTTGTGGAGTCTGTGATTAAAAAACATGACAATCGGCTTAATGCATCCACGTGCCTCATTTTGGTTCCAGCTCTGTGCTCCACTTTGAACTCGAGTTCTTGCAATGAGATGGCCCATCTTGCAACTCGCGGTGGCAGGTCGCCTTTTTTAATCGTCATTGCAAAAGCGTTGCAGACGGTGATCACTGTAAATCGCTTTCCGAGCAGGTAGACTCTCCACTTTTTCGCTAAAACCTCAAGCTCGTAGGAACTGTAGCTCAGAAGCATTCGTCTTTCGACTCATGAATTCTATTGGGTGAAACTGTTGATCCTCTGAGTCCCTTTGCATTAAATCGCCGCCAAAGCCATACTTGCTTGCATGCTCTTCGGTTTTTAATAGGGGATTGAACAGTTTGAGTACTGGTGCTGATATTAGCAGTTGCTTCAGAGAGTTGAAGAAAACTAAGCCTTCCTCAGTCAACGTTAAATTCCTGCCGTTTTTACTATTATTTTTCCCATTTGATGGGTAATCCCGCTTTTGAAACTACTTTCAAAACTTTTTCCAACGCCTGCAGACCCTCGTTTTCATCCTTACTTGGCACGATGATGTCGTCCATGTATACTACTATAGATTGACTTTGTATGAGATCCCTTAATGTAGCTGTTAGGTATCGGCAGAATACAGCAGGAGAGTTTGAGATACCAAACGGTACATGCGTGAATTCGTACTGTCCGTTATGCGTCACGAACGCCGTAAACTTAATCTTCTGGATCCGTCCTTTTTTGCAACTAGTACAACTTGTGATGCATACTCTGAGGAGCTGGGCACAATAATTCCTTCTGCCAGCCATTCCTGCACTTGCTTCTCAATAAAGCACTTGTTCTCATACGATGTGCGTCTTGGGCGCTGATAAACTGGATTGTCGTCTTCCAAAACAATTTTCATGCTCACAGGTGAATCAATTGATTTTACCGGCTTATACCCTGTAACAAGCTGCTCTACCTTTAGTTTTTGACTCTTATTCAGGTAAGACAAGTCAACTTTGTCTGCTCTGCCTTTAGTTTTTGACTCTTATCCAGGTAAGACAAGTCAACTTTGTCTAAAACAGAAGTTTCCTCGACGATCTCAGTAACACACATACCTTTAAATGTAGATGCGAACTCTCTCTCTTTCGATATAAATTTGACTCCATTTGAGGTGAACTTAAGGTCGACGGATTGCAGAACATCGTTTCCTACAATCGCAGCATACTCTAGTTCATGCTGTTTGGCCACATGAAAAGTCACCGAAAAGCATACATCTTCTGATTCGAGGTCGACGTCAAAAGATCCTATTGTTACCAACTCGCCCTTGCCAATACCTCTCAGGTGTTTAATTACAGGTTTAAGCTTCTGACCGTCAAAACTTTTGAGTCAATCATGGCTACAAATGTCACATCCTTTACTTTCAGCATTTTGTAAATTAAGCCCTTCGCAGCTTTAACTTCTAGCACATTAGTCGGCTCATGCTTAACGCAAGCTTTTGATTTCTTCTCTTGACATTGTTTCGATACAGCCCTGCCTTGTTTACTTTGCTATCTGGTATACCATCTACGAAGTATGAAACTAAACTTTCCTCATCGAGCTTAATCGGCTTGCTTATCTCCATAAAACTGTAAAGATATTCAATGCATGTTTCTTTTGGCTGCTTCTGCCTCTGACGCAATATCTTATGAATCTCCGCCGAACATAATTTTTCCCAAATTCTTCCTTCAATGCTTCCCTCCCAACCCCTAACTCCGCTTATGCTTCTGATGCAAAGCTTGTCTGCTCCAATCAGAAGCTGTTTGGCATAAATAAACCGTTTACAAATGGTTTTCCAAAATTCAATTTGAAACAGAAAATATTTAATTTACGTTAAACAAATTCAATCAAAAGATCAATCAAATAGGAATTTTATATTGAATCTTCCTGTCGCTCACCGCACCCAATTGGATTTGACTATCCAATACGTTCTCTTCTTGTCCTCTTTCCAGCTCCTCCAGTCCAGTTCGCTCTCTTCTACTGCAACTCGTTCTCTTCAACGATGTCGTCACAGCTCTGCTCTTTTGTCTTCGTTACTGATTTGTTGTTTTTGAAAAATTCGTCGTCTCTTTTGGAACCTCTTACTGTTTTTATATTTCGCCACAGAAACTATTGATGCCTCTGTCTGCCAAAATTTGTCAGATCCTGCTCCTGCACGTCGTCCTTCTCTTGCTCCTCTTCGTAATGCGAATCCTTCGCCGTCGTTGCTAGGATTACTTTGCTTCACCCTCCTACAGATAATCGCTTACTTCGTCGTCACCTGCGATCGCCTCATCAAAAAGATTTTACAAGCTCAGCAAATCGTCTTCGAAGTTTTGCATCGATTTCATCATCTCTTGGTTGCTGCGTATTTTAACTGTTTACTTCCACTTACTCATACATTCAAATTCTTGCATTTGCTTTTGCACTTCGTGAATCCGTATATTCACACATCAGCATCACTAGGCGAGTCGATCTAGCCATGTCCGTCTGTCCGTCCGT
The DNA here is from genome assembly GCF_025200985.1 of Drosophila gunungcola. Lineage (NCBI taxonomy): Eukaryota > Metazoa > Arthropoda > Insecta > Diptera > Drosophilidae > Drosophila > Drosophila gunungcola. The sequence goes on from NW_026453162.1 coordinate 1,869,073, forward strand.
TTCTACCCGAGCTAGTCTCTCAGTTTTAAAGCTATCTGCATGAAACTTTCCCAAAAGTTGTCTTTCTATTGCAAGTAGTACATAAGTCGGAACGAGCCGGATCGGACGACTATAGCATACAATCGGACAAATAAATGAAAATAAATTATAAGTTTGCTGTTTTTTAATTTTCAGTTCTTCGACGTATAGTAATGGTTAAATATTTCAGAATAACGGTTTAAATTTCATCAAAATTGGACGACTATAACATAAAACTCCCATGGAAACAATCAAAATATATAAAATAACTATCTAATAATTGAGCTGCAAATCATCATAGCTTCAATGTTTTTAAACATATACGCAAGTAAATCATAATTTTAATGTTTTTAAAAATATTTAATTCTTGCAATAGCTGGAAGGGTATATGAACTTCGGTTTGCCGAAGTTTGCTTCCCTTCTTGTTTTTTTTTTGCGTTTTTTGAAAAAAATTTGCCACCTTGAATTTTATATCGCCAAAATTTCTGAAACAACTTAGATTTCCTTCGGATTTTCGCTTTTTTAATTTACTTTTATAACACTCTGCCGTGTCTTGATCTTTATGTTTTAACGCACAGAAGTTTTAATTGTTCTTGAGTTTTATATTCCGGAACGAGCTCCCAATAATTTGTAGGGTATTACAAATTAGTTATAATTATTTATTGAATCTGGCTGATGACATCAATTGCATTTATTGTGAAATTCAAAACAGTGTATCCCCATATCAACTACGAACTACTAATTATCCCTATCCCACATATATATATATATATATAATATACTGTAAGGTATATATTTTGACATATATATACCGATTGCGGCTTTCTGGTTGTTGTTGCTCTTTGGATCTGAAGAAAAATACATTGTCGTTGTCGTTCGCCCGCAATTTAAATATCTATTATATCGATAAAATTAACGAGTTTATAAATAAATAAATAAAGCTGCCAAAAAGGGAACAACGACAAGAGCAAGAGAGCTAGAGATAAATGTTAGTGCCGGCAGCTGGAGTTTACAGTGATCTCATTGCAAAAGATAACAATCGATTTTTTACATTTTAATTTGGCTTTAAAGATTTGCCTGCTCCTAACAGTATATATATTCAGAATTAATAGGGGAGTCGATATAGCCATGTCCGCCTGTCTGCCTTTTCAAAACCTCAGTTTAAAAGCTAGCGATCTGAAACTTTCACAGTAGTCCTAATATGTGTGTACGCATATCAAGTTAGAAAAGCGACCCGATCGGACGTCTATATCCTATAGCACCCATAGGAACAACAGGGTGAAATCGGTCCAAATTTGATGTTTTCCAGGATATTTCGTGCAGCGTATCATCAATTTTTCCAAAACTTATTTATTAAAGCATATCTTGATCAGGGTAAAAGCGGACGTCTATATCTAATAGCTTTAATGGGAACAATTCTTAAAAACTGTGAAAATATCCCTTTTTTTATATTTTTATATAACATTTTTGTCGTATAAAAGCTATTGACTTGAAAGCGATCTAAAACTTTTACAGTCGTCCTAAAACATGTGTATGCAGATAAAGTTAGAAAAGCTCCCCGATTTGACGTCGATATCCTGAAGCTCTAATAGGAACAATCGGATATAACTTGCAAGAGTTGATGATGTTTTGCGCAGTGTAAAAGCTTTTGACATGCATCTTTTCAAATCGTATTTGTTTATGCACACCATGATCATGGTAAAGGCGCGTGCCGATCGGACGTCTATATCCTATAGCTCCCATAAGAACAATAGGGTGAAATGGGTTAAAATTCAGCATATTTCGCGCAGAATATAAGCTATTGAAATGAATCTTTCCAAATCGTATATATACCCGTTACTCGTAGAGTCAATCTGAGACATGTTAGGAGGTTGGGGTTGTTGTTGTGTGTGCGTTTCGCTTATGTCTATCGGTAGACCCAAAATCATTCAAAATCTGCCGCATACCTTAGTCAAAGTTAAAGCGCTTTCATAGGAATAATTGTTTTTTTTTTCTTCCGCTCTCGTTTTTCTATTTAATTTTGTTCATCTGCACAATAAACTAATATATTAAATAAATCAATTTAATTTTTTTTTTTAATATTACTGTGAGTCCAGGCCTTACGAATACGTAAGTTTTTTTGAAGAGAATCCGACCAGCCGTGGCTACGGGATAAGTCCTGGATACTCTTGAAATGCAGGCATTATCAGTCTCTGATCAGCTTTCGTTGCGAGCAGACGCGTTTTTCATTTTGTTATGACCCCATTTACGTGCTCTGAGTGCAATGTTGCCGTCACGTATGCGCAACTTCGCGGTTTTTGGGGCGGTTCGAGGTTCATCGCTTTGTCTTCGCACTTTCCACACTTCTTGTGTTAATTTGCCTGAAGAGGCAATAAAATTGCTAACCATTATGCCGAATCTGTTATGGCAATGTGATATCTGCGTAGTGAGCAATGATTCGCACTCAAAAACAGACGAGATTATTGAGGAACTTCGTGAACTTAGAAGCCTATACTTGCACTTAAATACAAAGTTTCAAATCACTTTTCCCGAATCAGTGGAGGCCCCGGCTAATGTTAACACCAACAAGCGGAAGAAGGAAAAGGTTTCCAACATACCTCCGGCTTCAGCTACTTCCCATCATACCAATCCCGTTGTGTCAGACCATAACCCTCCCACAGAGGGCTTCATGGTTGTCTTCAAGGAAAATTGGTCCGGAGCTCGCTTGTAATCAACTTGCAGAATTGCCCAGCAAAAGAATTTGCATATTGACAGATTCGCTGTTAACACAAAACCAGAGGCGCTGTGCAAATTTGTTTCTGACAAGTTAAAAGCAAATTTGGACAGCATATCATGCTATTCATTAACGAAGAAATATGTAGATCTTAGCACCCTGAAGTTCATTTAATTTAAGCTTGGAGTCCCGGAGCAGTATTATCAGACTGTCTTCAGCGGTGATTTCTGGCCACAATCAGTTAAGGTGAGCCGATTCATTCACAAAGATACCGTGGTGGACACATTGGATGGAGAACTATTGCGTACATCTACCCCTGCCAAGCTTCCATCAAAAAACCCCAGTAATCGAAATCACTGGCTCTGACGTCATAAGCGGTTCACTTTTGTGCATCATTTATAACTGCAGTTCTCAACTTCATCACCAACAACAAATGCATAAGCTCTTTATCAACGATGTTATAATTGGTAATATAAATAGTCCATTCATATTAAGCTCAATTAAATTCAATATCCCAGCCAGGAGTCTCCGTACCGTCATCCCATTTTTTGAAAGTGCTGCGAGGAATAACTATGCGCGGAATGAGCCAATCTTAAGAACTTTAAGACTTTTTAACTCTTTGCCACTAAGTATTCGATTGGTTTGGGGATCCAAGAAGGATGTGTTAAGGCAAGTACTTAGGGAATATTTTTTAAATTAATACTTAGTTTTAAAGTTAAGTTAGCTGATAGCCAGATAAGGATTTATCCATTGGCGAATATATAAATAAGTAAATAAATAAATAAATAAATAAATTTACCGTGTACAAAACTTGAATATTTATATTCACTCAGAAATTAGAATAAAAACTTCCAAACGACTTAAGCTACGTCAGTATAGATTTCTTTGTTTGAGGACAACTCCTGGTCATGGTGCTGACGTACTTTAATAAAAAAATGGATTCTAGTCCTGTACAAAATAAAAATAAGGAAGGAAGCAAACTTTAACAAGCTGACGTTAATATAACCCTGCAGCATTTAAAAAAAAAATCGATATTTATTCGTATATGTTAAAAATCTTGGTATGATGATTTTCAGCTCAATTTGTAGATCGATTTTTTTATAACCCCGATTGTTCCCATGGGTGCTATATGACATATTTGTCCGATTTTAATCACATTTAAAACGATTTTTAATTTTTTTTTTCCTTTTTTCAAGATTGTTCCAATGTGAGCCTTTCAGTAATATGACTATTGTTTCGCACAACAACGTCTGATTTTAAACAATAACACGTCTTAACGTTGTTTGCGCACTCAGCACTTGTATTTAAATCAGTAGTTGTAGGGCGAGAGCGGGAGCCAATAAAGCTTTCGTCTGTTCGCTCTTGCGAATTCGCCCCTTCTCTCGCCACCGTAGCATAAGTTAGGTTCTAAGAGAAATTATTGAAATATAATTGTTAGTGATCAATCGAACGTCGTCGTAGCCACTCCTTTTCGTCGCGCTTTCGACATAGTTTTCACAAAGTTTCGCAAATTAAAATCGTCTCGAACTACTGCGTTCACAAAGTTTTCGCGTTATTAATACAAAATAGTATTAAATTTTCATGGTGACCCCGACGTGATTAGCAGTAGAGTTCGCGAGTTTTAATATTTTTTTCGGTGAAAAACTATAAACAATACCAACAAAAACCAATTTATTCGTGTCGGTTCGGCCAATAAATTAAATTCAATAATTTCGTCGCTGGAAATTTTCTGCCGTTCTTGAAGTTGCGCCTGACGTTTCGGCAAATTTAATTGCTCAATTTGCTGCTGCCGCCAAATGGAAGTCAAAAAGGAAGTTGCAATTATCAAGTCGGCCATCCAGGTATAGAGTGCCAAAAGTTGAAAGGTTATCTGTGGCGTTTTGTCAATTGTGTTTTGGCCCATCTTTCAACTTTTTGCATTCGTGTAAAAATCGGTAGATAGTGAGCATTCTAACCAAGAAATAAAAATTTGCATGTACTAACAACCAAAATTCTACAAAAAACATAATATATTTCGAATTATATGTGAATCGCTTTGGCCAAAAAACAAGCAATAAAATACTCGTCGTCGACCCAATTAGTGCGAACTTAATTCCCCCAACTTTCGTCGTAGTGAGCACCAATTTAGGGTATAAGTAAAAATAGCTGGAAAAAAAGAGCAAATTGTGAAAAATGTAGCTCTCAGAAAATTAGCGGCAATAACTTTCGCCGCAGTTTGTCCGAACATTTCCCCCGCTTTTCAGAATTTTCCCGCGCTTTTCCAATTTTTCCGCGCTTTTCATAATTTTGCGCGCTTTTTGGCGTCAGGCTTATATATTCGTTGCCCTTAGTTATCGGTCAGTGTATCATTCTCCGTTAGCATCTGCATAGGAAGAGCCGCTAGCCGCGTACACATACACACGCACACCGACACCGCTGCCGCTATTTCGAGTTATCTTTTGTCGTTTTCGTTCTCGATCGCTGCAGCAGTGCAATTTTCGGTCTGCCTAAACGTTTGTACGTTTTTTCGGTACGCTTGAGCTTGAGCGGTAGCTCCCCTACAGTGTGTGCGTGCGGCATATACTGTCGCAGGGTTTATATAAAAAATATAAAAACCCTATTTAGATTTTTCGCTGTAATTCTCTCGGCACTTAGCTCCCTTACACCGTGTGCGATCGGTATATTACTCGTTGATTTTTTATTTTATTATTTAACAAATAAATAATTTAATAAAAATAAAAATATTTAACACCTCTTCGATACCAACCAAATAAATACAAATAAACGCAATGGCAACTAAGGATATCGAAGAGCTTAAACACCAACGAGATGTTTGCATGAAAAGTATTAACCGTACTTATCGCCACTTAAAAGAAGCTAAATTATCTATAAATCCGGTCGAGCTTGAGTGTCGATTAGAGATTCTAAATACGCACATTGAAAATGCTTCACTTTTGCAAAACCAAATAGAAGTGAAAGATACAAAAGATGTATACCGCGAAGAGTTGGAAGAGAGAGCCGTAATGACAAAGTCATTGCTGATTTCAATTTTAAATAAGTCCAAACAAAATAATATCGAGAAATCCGTTCCGCCAGCAAATCTGCCGAGCGTTGCTCTCCCAACTTTTAGCGGAAAACACTCCGAATTTAAAAATTTTATAAGCCTTTTCGAAACTTTCGTTGACCAAGATGACACTTTACACGATATTGAAAAATTCAATCATTTAATTTCGTGTTTAGCTGGAGACGCTTTAGGAACAGTTAGTGCCTTCCAAGTCACTGCGGAAAACTATCCCAAAGCCCTTGCTAGCCTGAAGCGGGTGTACGATAATGATTGTCTTATTTTTTTTTGACAACATATCGACAACATAAGTTTAATTTACAAAAAATTTCCCAGCCTTCAGCTACAGCCTTGAGAACCCTCATCGACACGGTCACAGCCTTGTATGACTCCTTGCTGTCTATTGGGGATGATAGACGCATTACTAATGCCATTTTAATACATCTGGTAATGAGCAAGGTCGATGCAGGAACTAAAAAAAAATGGGAAGAACAGTTAGATCATACTTCGCTTTCACTTTGGAGCGAATGTGAGGCGGCCCTCAACAGGCGATACCAACACATGGTAGCAGAAGAGGCTTCCAAGCCCAAAACTGTTCAGCAGACCCAACCTAACCCTAAGAAGAATGGAAATAGGAGTTTTTCGTTTGTCGCTGCCAGGAACGACTCTGTTCAATGCATGTATTGCAACTCAGCTGAACATCAGATTGGAAACTGCGCTTCCTTCGCAGCCCTGACAGTTCAGCAAAGATTCGATTTCGCTAAAAGAGCACCCTTATGCATTAACTGTTTAAGAAAGGGTCACACTGTCAAAAAATGCAAATCGAACAGATGTAGAGTGTGCAATTCCTCACATCACACCTTGCTACATATATATGCCCCAAACACAAATCTCGCGTTGCCACCTCCTTCTCAGCCCACGCTCATGCGAATGCATCGGATCGAGTCATTCTTGCAACTGCTGTTGTGAGCGTCCAAACAAAAAGCGGCGAGTTTGTATTAGCTCGAGCGTTGCTCGACTCTGGTTCACAAATAAACTTTGTAACCGACGAGCTCGCTCAGAGGCTCAAAATTACAAGAGAGGACGTGTGCATGAGCTTGCGAGGCATTGGTGGAACTAATGCCCAAGCCACAAAAAAAATACACACGATTGTGAAGTCGCGAATAGGGAACAGCCAATTGTCGTCCGATTTTTGGATTATGAAAAATATTTCTGGTTATCATCCGGATCAAGCGGTGAACACCAGCGGGTGGAGGGTGCCTGAAAATATTCAGTTGGCAGATCCATTCTTCTTCAAGCCCCAAAAAATAGATATGCTTATCGGCGCTGAAACATTCTTTGAACTTTTATCTATTGGCCAGATAAAGCAGGGGCCTGAATTCCCCATCCTACAAAAGACAGTTCTCGGCTGGATAGTGTCAGGCAGATGTGCCTCTGAAAATAATAAAAACGCTGAAAAAATGGTACATCTCAGCTGCCAGGAGGAAGCGTTGGAGTCAATTGACACAACCCTGCAGAAATTTTGGTCTGTGGAGGACTTGCCGCCCAAGGCTAAAGTCCATACTCCTGAGCAACAACTCTGTCAACAACACTTTGAGAAAAATACTCAAAGATTGTCGTCCGGTAGATTTTCGGTTCGTTTGCCGTTTAAATCTGACCCAAATACTCTTGGTTCGTCATACGAAGTTGCGAAACGTAGATTTTTTGTCGCTAGAAAGGAAATTGTCAAAGGACCCTTCGCTGAAGAAGATGTATATTGAATTCATGGAGGAATATGTTTCACTGGGCCACATGAACTCCACCAATGACAAAATTCCGAATACTCCGCACTATTTCATTCCGCACCAATGCGTTCTACGGCCACAAGGTACTTCAACTAAGTTGAGAGTTGTTTTCGATGCATCGAGCCGTACTTCTGCGCAGGTAGCGTTGAATGACATCTTGATGGTAGGCCCAACTATTCAAGAGGAGCTGTACTCGACTCTGCTTCGGTTTAGACTGCATAAGTTTGCCCTTGCGGCCGACGTCAAAAAGATGTATCGCCAAGTGATGGTGGACGAAGCTGATCGTAACTTCCAGCTCATAGTATAGAGACGAGATCCTTCTGAGTCCCTGAAAATCTTTAAGTTGAACACCGTTACATATGAAACTTCGCCAGCCCCCTTTTTGGCGATTCGGTGTTTAATGCGGCTAGGAGAGATGGCGCAAGCAACTCATCCAAAAGCCGCAAAGGTTATTCAGAATGATTTTTATGTTGACGATTTGTTGACTGGCGCCGGATGCGTTGAGGACCTGCAAAGCCTTCGAGACGAAGTTTCTCAGGTCTTGCAAGAGGCAGGCTTTGAATTGGCAAAGTGGTTTTCAAACTGCCCAGAGTTATCCGCATCTGATAGCGCTGTAATGCCACTTATGGCAGACTCGGGCGTAACCAAGACCCTTGGCGTGGTTTGGTTACCGGTTAAAGATTACTTTCAATTTCGGTTGGATGACTCTTTCCTGGATCTTCGCGCGACAAAACGAAATATTTTGTCGGTGACTGCTCGACTTTTCGACCCACTTGGCCTCTTGTGTCCTTTGGTCACAAAGGCAAAGATGTTGTTGCAGGAACTGTGGCTTCGAAAATTAGATTGGGACGAGTCGCTACCGATGCAGTTGCTCACGTCGTGGGAGACGTTTAAAGCGACGCTTCTGCAGCTGCCTAAAATTAAGGTATCGCGATTCGTCAACACAGATCCACAAGTCCCGATTCAAATACATGGTTTCGCTGACGCTTCCATGCGAGCGTATGGAGCGTGCATCTACATTCGGACTCAAACTGCTGAAGGTTTGAAAGTGTCTTTATTGACCGCCAAATCGAAAGTAGCTCCCCTCAAGACGAAAACTTTGCCTCGCCTTGAGCTGTGTGCAGCTCACCTTTTAGCAGATCTCTATAATCGTGTTAGGCCATTGCTAAATTCTCCCATTGAGAATGTTTTCCTGTGGACAGACTCCGAGATCACTTTACACTGGATTAAAACCCATCCCTCGTCGTTGTCGGTTTTTGTTTCGAACCGGGTTGCAGAAATTCAGGAGTGGTCGGAGAAAGCAATTTGGAGACACGTTCCCACGAAAGTCAACCCAGCAGATATAGTGTCCCGAGGATGTGACGTAGAGGAGCTTACAACGTCCATTTGGTTCGGTGGGCCTTCGTTCTTGCTAGACTCAGAAAATAATTGGCCTGTAAATAAACATTTCGAACTGCCGGCTGATGTAATGTCGATGGAGCTACAAATCGGCAATAGCTCTCGTAGTCAGCCCAGAGCCAAATTATGTGCTTCAGAAAATAGAGACCTTTTCGTCGCACCTGAAGCTTCTGAGAGTTTTCGTGTGGGTTTTTCGTTTTATTCAAAGGTGCAGAAAGGTGTCGAAGCCCTTTGAAAAAAGTATTTCGCCAAGAGAACTGGATTTCGCTTTTGATAAAATTGTCGAAGTTGTCCAATTTCACGAGTTCAGGGACGACATAAGTAAAATTCGGAAGAATAAACCGGTAGCAACGAATATTCAAAAGTTAAACCCTTTTCTTCAGGAAAATAAATCGGATTGGTGCTCCTCGACATTGCTACGAGTTGGGGGTCGGTTATTGAATGCTCCTATCCCGTACGAAGCCAAATTCCCGTTGTTGCTGTCTAAAAGCTCACAGTTCGTCAGATCCTATGTGTCATACCTGCACGTTACGAACTGTCACGCTGGCCCACGAGCTCTCGTAAGTCGTCTGCGCGAGAAAATCTGGCTAGTTAATGCTCAAGAAGTCTGCCGACGAACAGTTCGGTCGTGCATGCGCTGCTTTGACGCAAATTATGGGAAACTTGCCAGCAGATAGACTTCGAGGTCTCCGCCCGTTCAATATTTGTGGCGTTGATTTTTGTGGTCCCTTCAGCACAACGTATCGTATCCGTGGTAAGCCACCGTACAAGTCGTACGTGGCCTTGTTCGTCTGTTTTGCGTCCAAAAAGGTTGCGAGTTTGCGTTCATACCGCCCAGAGCACCGCACTTCGGCGGACTATGGGAGGCAGGTGTGAAGTCTGCAAAGCACCTGTTCCTTCGGACGGTAGGCCAAGACCTCTTGACCGCGGAGGAGCTCGGAACTCTGCTCACCAGCGTGGAGGCCGTGCTCAACTCCAGGCCCCTCGGCGCTCTAAGCAGCGACCCGAACGACGGCGAGGCCCTGACCCCCGGGCATCTGCTCATCGGCGGCCCTCTTCTGGCCCCACCATCAGCGGCGCTCCCGGACCAGATCAGCCTGACCTGCTTGCGACGATGGCGAGGTGTCTCGTCTCTCAGGCACAGGTTCTGGCAGCGATGGTCCCGGGAGTACATCTCCAGCCTCCAGCAGCGGTCCAAGTGGCACCAGGGGGAGCCCAACCTCGTCGTGGGAGCGCTCGTCGTCGTCACAGAAGACAATCTTCCGCCCCAGCAGTGGAGGATCGGGCGAGTGGTATCGGTGCACGCGGGCGCCGATAGCAAGGTTCGCGTGGCGGACGTCAGGACGCAGGACGGCGAATATCGGCGAGCTGTCCACCGACTGGCCCTGTTGCCCGTTCTGGGCTGAAGGACGTCGTCCCTTCAGAGGGGGCGGTGTTTGCGCACTCAGCGCTTGTATTTAAATCACTAGTTGTAGGGCGAGAGCGGGAGCCAATAAAGCTTTCGTCTGTTCGCTCTTGCGAATTCGCCCCGTCTCTCGCCACCGTAGCATAAGTTAGGTTCTAAGAGAAATTATTGAAATATAATTGTTAGTGATCAATCGAACTTCATCGTAGCCACTCCTTTTCGTCGCGCTTTCGACATAGTTTTCACAAAGTTTCGCAAATTAAAATCGTCTCGAACTACTGCGTTCACAAAGTTTTCGCGTTATTAATACAAAATAGTATTAAATTTTCAAACGTGGCAAAATTAACGTGACGATTGCACCTTTAACTACAAAATTTTCTTCTATATTTTGTGACGACTTTTTTTTATTTTACCAAAAAAATTACTTTATTTTTATTTTATTTGTTTCGTAATCGGCGCAAAGCTGCACAATAAAATCAGGGATAAACTTCCACAGTTTCAAATTTTCAGGATTCATGCATTTTGGGTCCTGTTTGCGACAAGACCGATTTGTCAAGTATAAACGGCTACTCTGCTTCATTGCGAGTATGCAAAAGTTTTAAAATTCTACTGTTTTCCGAATTTGATATTTTGTGGAGTAAACATAGACACTATCGCAATAACAACGCTCATAGCTAAACAGTATAGGTATTTTCGCAAAAACAAATATACTAGGAGTATTCCTGCAGCTGAATTATTTATGAATGTATTCAACTTACAATTTTGCATATGTACAGTTCAAATTCAATTAGCTGTATCAGTTTTATTTCGAAACGCACCCTAATTAATTTATCGGTTATTGTTTTTGTTTACAAAAATTAGCTTATTGGCTGTCCTAGGCTTTAGTTAAAGCCCGCCAATCCGGTATTGTATTTTTAAGAAAACAAACCATATAAAACCACCAGAACTTAAATGTTTCTGTCGGAAACGAGAATTTTAAGTGATGTCCTTTTTTTTTTAAATCTATCAAGTATTCTGCGGTCACCAATAGGTAAGTTTGGGTTGACTGTATCTAATCGTCTTTAAGGCAAAAAAATAGTAATTGAGGATGCGATCTACAACTTATATACATTCTTGTAGTTTTTTAATAAAAAACAAGAAAGGAAGCAAACTTCGGCAAGCCGAAGTTCATATACCCTTGCAGCTATTTAAAAAACTAAATACTCTTGAAAACGGTTAAAATTTTGCGTGTATGTTTAAAAACATTGAAGCTATTATGATTTGCAGCTTAATTTTGATAGTTCCTATGGCAGCTATACGATTGTTTCTATGGGAGCTATATGCTATAGTCGTTCGATTTTGTTAAAATTTAAACCGTAATTCTGAAATATTAAACCATTACTATATCTCGAAGAACTAAAAAAACAAGAAGGAAAGCAAACTTCGGCAAGCCAAAGTTCATATACCCTTGCAGCTATTGCATTAATTAAATACTTTTGAAAACATTTAAATTATGATTTACTTGAGTATGTGCTAAAAAAAACATTTTTTTTCATTTATTTTTCCGATTGTTCCTATGGCAGCTATATGCTATAGTCGTCCGATTTTGATGAAATATAAACCGTAATTCCGAAATATTAAACCATTACTATATCTCGAAGAACTAAACAAAAAATTAAAAAACAGCAAAGTTATAATTTTTTTTCATTTATTTTTCCGATTGTTCCTATGGGAGCTATATGCTATAGTCGTCCGATTTTGATGAATTTAAACCGTAAATCGGAAATATTTTACCATTACTATATGTCGAAGAACTAAACAAAAAATTAAAAAACAGCAAAATTATATTATTTTTTTATTTATTTTTCCGATTGTTCCTATGGGAGCTATATGCTATAGTCGTCCGATCCGGCTCGTTCCGACTTATATACTACCTGCAATAGAATAACAACTTTTGGGAAAGTTTCATGCAGATAGCTTTAAAACTGAGAGACTAGTTTGCATATAAACGGACGGACAGACGGACAGACGGACGGACAGACGGACATGGCTAGATCGACTCTACTAGTGATGCTGATCAAGAATATATATACTTTATAGGGTCGGAAACGTCTCCTTCACTGCGTTGCAAACTTCTGACTGAAATTATAATACCCTCTGCAAGGGTATAAAAATAGTTCTTAAATTCTCCATAATTATTTAACTTATTAAACATTAATTTTTAACGTTAAAAAACTCTTCTGCATTTAAATTATTTACATAAGCTCAATAGTTTGTTTTTAATATGATGTGAACGTTTTGAATTGTGTACGGTTGAAATAAGCAGAGTTACTCTACTACTGTGTTTATGCTCTGAATATTGTGAATTCTTGAATACATGAAATCAAATTAGCCTTGCTTACGCTATACAGACAAATGCATGAAATAATGCAGAGATAACAGTAGTGTAAAATTAAGTCTTAACTAAGTAAAATGCGCCTCACAATTTCATGCATTTGTTCTGAATTCAGAGTAAAATTTTTGTGTGTAAGCGAATACATGAAATGGTGTTTATACACGCACGAGTTTCATGACATGACTGCATATAGATGACGTATAAACACAGTATACATTAACTAACTAATCTTTATAATTAACCAAGAAAGAAAGCAAGCTTCGGCAAGCCGAAGTTCTTATACCTTGCAGCTATTGCATGAACATTTTTGAAAAAATTAAAATTATGATTTAAAAACATTGAATTATGATGATTTGCAGCTCAATTATTTGATAATTATTTTATATATTTTTATTATTTCTATGGGAGCTATATGCTATAGTCGTCCGATTTCGATTCAATTTAAACCGCAATTCTGAAATATTTAACCATTACTATATGTCGAAGAACTAATAAAAAATTTAAAAAACAGCAAAGTTATAATTTTTACTTATTTTTTCGATTGTTCCTATGGGAGCTATATGCTATAGTCCGATCTGGCTCGTTTCGACTTATATACTACCTGCAACAGAAAGACAACTTTTGGGAAAGTTTCATGCAGATAGCTTTAAAACTGAGGGAATAGTTTTCGTAGAAACGGACGGACAGACGTAACTGAAATTATAATACCCTCTGCAAGGGTATAAAAACTTTTGTTTTGTAGCTTAAAAACAAAAAAAATGGCTCGTAATGATAACATTATTATAATGCGTAAGTATTTACAGTATTAATATTTAGAAATATGTATTCATAGCTAGCATTTTTTGAATACAATACAAATTTTATTGTGCTATTCTTTTTACAACTACTGTAACATAACGGCATACGACAAAGTTCGACAGAATTTATTCTTTGTGTCAAAGCTGGAACCTAATGATGATCGATCTCGTAAGCTTACACCTTTTAATAATTAATTATTTTATTTTATTTGAATAATTTCTAAGGAATCGGAGTAATCAAATAAAAGCACTTTTGAATTTAATATGTACATGATAAGATGAAACAAAACTATGCGACATAATTGTATTTACTATTTTCATGTGTGGTTCTAAATCTTTAGGAAAAATAATAGATTCAATGATAAAATTGTTTCAATTAGTATTTTTCTTTATACTAGAAAATGGCCGTTGTAATCGACCTTAATTTAAGGGCAAATTTCATTAAAATAGGACAAATTTGCCCCAAATATAAAATAAATCTTAAATCTAGAGGGTTACCAGAGTAACTTTTTTCAAAAGGACATTTTGTTCTAAATTGTTTACAACTTCAAAAAATCCTGTGAAAGCGATTTTGAATGGCAGCGTTCTAAAGATCGACAGCTCGCAGGCATACACCGCTGCACCTAAAACTTTAAACGCTTTTATCTCGAATAACTCGACTACAAGTTGACCGATTGTTTTCAAATTAACACTCAATCATATTTAATGGGTCCTACCTACAATGATTGTATTGATAGATAATTGGCAGAATTTAAAAGATCATTTTTTCACCCAAGAAAACGACTTTTTTGTTCAAACCGTTGCCATTTTGTTGATATTTGATTATTTTTAAAGATCATAGGTCGTTGTAGCCACTCATTTGACCGTAATCATGCCAGCAGTTAGAGTACTTATTTTTTCAATGTTTTTGTTAAACAGAAACTTTAAATTAAAGTTGAAAACTTACCTTAGTTTTTGTAAAAAATGTTCAAATATTCTATTAGGACCTTTCATAAAAAAAATGAAAAGACATTGCCTATTTTTTTCGTGGGTTATATTTGAAAAGCCCCTTAAGTTAAAAATCAGCTCTGGGCCACGAAAGAATTCGTTGTTATCTTTCCATTAAAATACCTAATTGTCAAATTCACCATTTTCTCAAAACTGGGACGTGCTGGAAATTTATCAGTTGCGGATTAGTTATCTGCAGATGAAATCCGCCGCTGAAGCCGGCGGAATGTGAAATTTTTTTTTCGTCGAACGTTTTATCATTTTTTGTAGTTAAATTTGACGATCTTTTGTACCTTTCTATGTAAAATGAGAACATATAAAGTTAAGTAAAAAGTAATCCATTATTTGAACAATAGATGACTTTAGTGATCTGTATCTCGCGTTGTATAAGTCAATCTAATTTTAGTAGGAGTTTTTGGAAATTTGAGCATTACTAGTTGAGCGTACTATAAAAGATTCTAAGAAAAGTTTTGTGATCGATAACACAAACGATAAATATGGAGACTGGCAAAGAAAAAATTCGCTATATCTTACAATTTTTCTCTCAGAGGCGAAAACGCAAGCCAGGCAGCTGAAAATGTAAATGGAGAATATTCCCCTAATACTGTAACGGCCAATTCTGGTTTCGTCGATTTCGTTCTAGGAAATTTGATGTTAAAGATGAGGCAAGCTGTGGAAGGAAAGTCGTCAAAAATGCTCAAAAAACAGTTTGGAGCCATTAACAAAGGCTGGATACAAAAAAAAAGCTTGATGAATGGGTGCCACATGAGCAATCAAAAAAAACTTTTGGACCGAATTTAGATCTGCTGTGTGTTCGGTGAGATTAACAAGGAATTATCTACTATGAGCTGCTCCCCTATGGCCAAACACTTAATTCGGTTTTGTACTGTCAACAATTGGACCGACTGAAGGAAGCAATTGTCCAGAAGACCCCCGCTTTGCAGAATATGAAAGGAATTGATTTCCAACAGGACAACGCTAGACCACACACGTCAATAGCGACTCGCCAGAAATTCCAAGAGCTTGGATGGGATATTCTTTAGCATCCACCTTATAGCCCGGACACCGCACCAAGTTTTCCTATCAATGTCGAACGATTTGGATAGTGTAAAATTAGCTACAAGAGAGGATTGTGAAAACCGACTGGATCAGTTCTTTTGCAAATAAGGACGAAGGATTTTATGAGAGGGGTATCGTGAAATTAACATCAAAATGGCAATCGATTGTAAACAAAAATGGAGCTTATTTTAAATAAATCGGTTATTTCTAACCATAAAAAAAGGCTTTGAATGTCTTGTAAATATAATGGATTTCTTTTTACTTGACCTTATATTTACTCTTTTTGTGAACTGTAAAAAAAAGCTTTTCCATGTAATCTGTGAAAAGAAACATTTTCTATGTTCATATGATAAGAAATTATAAGCCTTTATATGTGGGCTGTGGAAAAATTATCTTTTCTATGTGGGCCGTGAAAAATAATCTTTTTTATGTGGTTTGTGGAAAAATTTTATGTGGGTTGTGAAGAACTAAGTTTATAGTGCGGGTCATGAAAATGAAAAAAAAATAAACAAACTTTTCTTTGTGCTCTTCGAAAAGCTTTCCCTCTTTCAAGGGTGTGAAAATTTTTACTTTTCTATGTGGACTGAGAAAAAAAAGCTTTCCTATGTGGACTGTACAAAAAATTACACTTTTCTGCAGTTGGACTCCCGGATTCAAAAAATGGCACATTTAAAAATTTAGTTTGGCTTCTTTTTTTAAGTGTAACAATGTTTTTTATCAGTTTTAATGCACACATATTCATTTTAATATCTCCAGTACTGCCAATTTATTTTTTTTGGTCAAGTCTAATCGCTAGTGCTTCAAATTGTATTTTCCCTGTACATTGCTAATTCGCAACTCAAAACTATTCATCACGTACCAATTGAGACTTTTTAAGGTCGAAGAATAACTTATCCCAAGGCTGAAATTCGGCTTAATTGATACTTAATTCTTTGAAACATTACGGGGGACCTTTGGATATATAAACCGTAATGCTGAAATATTTAAACATTACTAAATGTCGAAGAACTAAAAAAAAAAATTAAAAACAGCAAACTTATATTTTTTTCATTTATTTTTCCGATTTTTCCAATAGCTGATCCGGCTCGTTTCTACCTGCAATAGAAGACTAGTTTGCATAGAAACGGACGGACAGACGAACGTTCGGCTTGATCGACTCTCGTATATATCAAAAATATATAATACTTATAGGGTCGGAAATGTCTCCTTCACTGCGCTGCAAACTTCTGACTGAAATTATAATACCCTCTGTAAGGGTATAAAAATTAAAATTAGAAAAGTATTTTAATTTATTTGTTTTTAATATTCCATTTGTTTTCATGGGAGCTATATGATAATGTCGTCCAATTTTGATCAAATTGAAACCGTTATTCCAAAATAATAAACCATCGAAAAACTACAAAAAAATGGAAAAATCCACGTTTGTTCCTATGGGAGCTATATGATACATAATAGTAGGCTATACCATTTTTGTGAAATGCCTACAATACTGTAGGCACTTCGAAAATAAGGTGTAGGCTACTTTTAGGCACCACCAACCAAAGGGCTTTTAGATATTTTGAAGTGATTGCATTCTTTTTCAAATTTAAATTAAAAACAAGAAAGAAAGCAAACTTCGGCAAGCCGAAGTTCATATACCCTTGCAGCTATTGCAAGAATTAAACATTTTTGAAAACATTAAAATTATGATTTACTTTCGTATATGTTTAAAAACATTGAAGCTATGATGATTTGCAGCTCAATTATTTGATAGTTATTTTATATATTTTTATTATTTCTAAGGGAGCTATATGATATAGACGTCCGATTTTGATAAAATTTAAACCATAATTCTGAAATATTTAACCATTGCTATATGTCGAAGAACTAAACAAAAAATTAAAAAACAGAAAAGTTATAATTTTTTTCATTTATTTTTCCGATTGTTCCTATGAGAGCTATATGATATAGTCGTCCGACTTTGATGAAATTTAAACCGTAAATCGGAAATATTTAACCATTACTAAATGTCGAAGAACTAAACAAAAAAATAAAAAACAGAAAAGTTATAATTTTTTTTCATTTATTTTTCCGATTGTTCCTATGGGAGCTATATGATATAGTCGTCCGACTTTGATGAAATTTAAACCGTAAATCGGAAATATGTAACTATTACTAAATGTCGAAGAACTAAACAAAAAATTGAAAAACAGCAAAGTTATAATTTTTTTCATTTATTTTTCCGATTGTTCCTATGGGAGCTATATGCTATAGTCGTCCGATTTTGATGAAATTTAAACCGTAAATCGGAAATATTTAACCATTACTAAATGTCGAAGAACTAAACAAAAAATTGAAAAACAGCAAAGTTATTATTTTTTTTCATTTATTTTTCCGATTGTTCCTATGGGAGCTATATGCTATAGTCGTCCGATCCGGCTCGTTCCGACTTATATACTACCTGCAATAGAAAGACAACTTTTGGGAAAGTTTCATGCAGATAGCTTTAAAACTGAGAGACTAGTTTGCATATAAACGGACGGACAGACGGACAGACGGACAGACGGACGGACAGACGGACGGACAGACGGACAGACGGACGGACAGACGGACATGGCTAGATCGACTCTACTAGTGATGCTGATCAAGAATATATATACTTTATAGGGTCGGAAACGTCTCCTTCACTGCGTTGCAAACTTCTGACTGAAATTATAATACCCTCTGCAAGGGTATAAAAAAATCTCTCGTCTGTTTTGGGTATGAGGATCCTTAGCCAAATATTGGCTTTTGGCTCTTTGAGATCATTTTCTAGAAAACTGAGGGCGGGGAAAAAATTCCATGAATGAGGTCGTGTTCAGCACAGCGAGATTTATTAGGCCTATATAGTCGCACCAATTTATTTTTTAGGCTGTTGCACAATGTAAACAATAGTCTGTTAAAACAGCCGGTGAGCAAAGGCAGGTGGATATGGATTTTCGTTAAAATTTTAATTACACTTATTGGGTGCTTGCTGCCCTACAGATATCAGCATCACGCTCATAGCTAAACATTATAGGTATTTTCGCAAAAACAAATATACTAGGAGTATTCCTGCAGCTAAATTATTTATGAATGTATTCAACTTACAATTTTGCATATGTAAAGTTCAAATTCAATTAGCTGTATCAGTTTTATTTCGAAACGCACCCTAATTAATTTATCGCTTATTGTTTTTGTTTACAAAAATTAGCTTATTGGCTGTCCTAGGCTTTAGTTAAAGCCCGCCAATCCGGTATTACATTTTTAAGAAAACAAACCATATAAAACCACCAGAACTTAAATGTTTCTGTCTTAAATGTTTAAGTGATGTCCTTTTTTTTTAAAGCTATCTAGTATTCTGCGGTCACCAATAGGTAAGTTTGGGTTGACTGTATCTAATCGTCTTTAAGGCAAAAAATATTGTAATTGAGGTTGCGATCTACAACTTATATACTTTCTTGTAGTTTTTAATTAAAAAATAGTTCTTAAATTCTCCATAATTATTTGACTTATTAAACATTAATTTTTAACGTTAAAAAACTTTCCTGTATTTAAATTATTTACATAAGCTTAATAGTTTCTTTTTAATATGATGTGAACTTTTTGAATTATGTTCGGTTGAAATAAGCAGAGTTACCCCACTACTGTGTTTATGCTCTGAAAATTATAATTAATACAGACGTGTAAAATTAAGTCTCAACTAAGTAGGCTGCGCCTAACAATTTCATGCAATTGTTCTGAATTCATAGTCAACTTTTGTGTGTAAGCGAATACATGAAATGGTGTTTATACACACACGAATTTTATGATATGACTCTTTATAGCTTAAAAAAACCCAAGACTAAAAGCTACACTAGTAAAAAAAAACGAATGCAAACATGAAACCATTTGTTTTGAATACGAAAAATATTAAAAACGTTAAAAGAATTTTAAAAATGTGGCAAAAGGGGTTAAGATCAAGTTTGGCATCCCAGATTTCATTATGAAACGTGGTATCTATTTAACATAGTTTAAAGAATGTTGGTATCTATTTAACATAGTTGTTGTTTCATAATTGATTTAAACACTTAAGCAATTTATTTGAAACATACAAATATTTAATTTGAATATAAGAATTAATGAGAGTTGACACTTTTTGAAAATTTGTTTTTTTTTTTTTTGGGAAATTATTTTATTTTACACGCCACACAAGGAAATCAAATTAGTCCTTGTTTTCGTGTATGCGTAGCAGTGTTCTAAGATCCCAAAAATTTGGGTATTAGGTGCAGGGCAGGTAAAAGCTTGTCAGTATTCTTGTGTTGTTATAAGAGTCGCCCGTGTCTATCACGACCAATAATCCACTGGACCGCTGGGTGCCGTCTGCGGAGTCGTCATCGACCCAATGGTTTAGCAGGCCGTCTAGCCAGACGGTTCGTGTGATCCATCAAGCGATCTCTGTATCGATTTGAAAAGCTATGAATTGTCTTCGTAACCGTCTGCACTCCCGTGCCCTGAAACAACCCATGATTTTCGACATAATGCTGCCACACACACAGTATCCTCCTAAGCTCCTTTGGTATGCACGTTTGTACCCTTTTAAGAGATGAATCACATGATGTGCGCCAGCAAGTTATGTCTTTGAAGAGTCGCAACTTAGCCTGAAGGGTTACCCCGTTAACTGGTCGAAGAAGCTAGTCCATTTTGTCCAGTTAAGATCTTGCGGTCAATTTGTCCATTCCAACAAAGGCGACTGTCCAATGTTACACCAAGATAAGTAACCTTGTCTTCATGCTTATGCCCATTTCAATCAAGGTAGAGGCTACGCGAACGGCCAGGGCGGAGAGCAAATGTAGGGTGCTGCTTTTTGTCGAAGTTCAGAGCAATGTTCCACCGAGAAGCCCAACACTCGAATTCATTTAAGAATTTCTGGACACGCCGGGAGGCAGACGTTGGGGTTCTACCAACTGCAAGAAATGCAGTGTCATAGTCTGCATAGGTGGCCAGAAGTGTTCCGCGTGCAACTGGGTTGGAAGGTCCGACATATAAACTGTATACAGGACTGGGCCAAGGACGCTTCCTTGCGGAATTCCAGCCCGAATTCGGCGTAGTCCAGAACGTTTGTAAAATGAGACCTTTGTGCCAAACCCTGTCAAAGGCCTGTCGAACATCAGCTGAGCAGTAATTGCGATCCTCCAAAGCAACCAGTACATGATTTATTACTCTGTGCACTTGCTCAACAGCACAATGGCGACTACGAAAGCCAAACTGGTGATATGGAAGTGCTTCGTCAAGGGGCTGTTTGCATAGCTGCGTTATGACTGAGCTTGGAAGAGCCTTTGCTACCTTTCCATGCCAGGAGCCTTAGTGGAAACTAGTCGCCTAATATGATCACGAACCTCACCCTCGTTTACTTGACGCACATCAACAGGAGGGGCAAAAGAGAGTCCTAATCTAGAGGTAGTTATTTGGACTTCTTGGCTTGTTGCAAAGTCAAATGGAGTGAAGCGATTTTCCAAATCATCTGAAAATACTTCAGCAATCTCGGAATTGCTATGGGCCAAGTGCCATCGTAACGTTTAAGCGAGAATCTCTGAAGCGGCTGTCGTTTAGGGTTGATTGATTTCCAACAGGACAGCGCTAGACCACACACGTCAATAGCGACTCGCCATAAGCTCCAAGAGATGGGATTATCTTTAGTATCCAACTTTAACCCCGGACACCGCAACAAATTACTACCACATTTTCCTATCAATGTCGAACGATTTGGAAAGTGTAAAACAAGCTACAAGAGACGATTGTGAAAACCGACTGGCTCAGTTTACTTGCAGTATCATGAAATTAACATCAAAATGGCAATCGATTGTAGAAAAAAAGGTGCTTATCTGAAATCAATCGGTTTATTCTAACCATACAAAAAGCTTTAATTTTCATCTACAAATAATGAATTACTTTTTATTT
This sequence comes from Drosophila gunungcola, assembly GCF_025200985.1. Lineage (NCBI taxonomy): Eukaryota > Metazoa > Arthropoda > Insecta > Diptera > Drosophilidae > Drosophila > Drosophila gunungcola. The sequence continues at coordinate 1,890,585 of NW_026453162.1, forward strand.
GACCTTATAATTTATGAATTAAGGATAATTTTTTTAAGTACTTACAGAAACTAATTACCAAAAACTATATATTTCTATTTGATGTTCAATAACAAAGCAAAATGTTAAAAGAATTTAGCCTAATGTATTATGGATGTCTTGCTTGTTAACTTGCTCAAATTCATGATTTTAAAATAATTTCGTTTTGATTTGCGACAAATCAAAAGCAAACAAACCCAGATCAGTTGTTCGTGCCACTCACATGTCGGAGTAGCATTAGCTAAATGCTAATGCGCCAATGGAATCAGGCACATTTAAAAAGTCCAGGTATCAGGCTATTAATCCACATAAATACCATTATTTACCAGAAATTCTGATCGGCAAAACCCAAGCATCTATAATTTAAAAAAGTAAAAAAAACAATTGAAATATTGCATTTACGCAAAATTCGAACTCGGGCCATTCTCGCCCAAGACCTATTCAATTTACGCCCTGCGCCAATAACCACTTGCATTCTATGTGCACAATGCGCCTCTTATTTTTCTTCCTCTTTGTCAACCTGATTCTTGAATTGACAAAAATTTAAATCCAACAGGCAATTCACGTTTGACGAAAAATTCAAGGCAATCTTCAGGAATTTCTAAATATAGAACTTAGTTGCACGAGAATGTGTAAAGCGCATATACGTGTGAAGTTTGTTTTGTTTTTGGGTTCACAAAAAGCAGCTGCATAGAGACATTTTTTGTTCTGCGTTACTCATCTTAACGTTATAGAGTCTTTGGTAAAAGGGTATATTGTATTCGTTGAAAGTTAATTACAGGTAGAAGGATGCGTTTCCACCCTGTAAAGCATATATATTTTCGATCAGGATTAATAGGCGAATCAATCTATCTATGTACGTCTGTCTGTCTGTCCGGAAACTATTAAAGCTAGTGATTTGGGATTTGACATCATATACTAGTAAAAAAAAAATGGGTCATCCTTGCATATAGAAACCAGCTGTTGCAGTGGTGGCACTAACAAAATATCGTACTTTGCTTTCTTAATTATAATTTTTATAGTAATCGATGGTTTATTATCTTAGAAATACCGTTTAAATTTAATAAAAATCATATAGCTCCCATAGGAACAGACGGAATATTAAATAGTTTACCTTCTCTAATTCAAAAATTCTTGCTTAACTGTGTGTGCTCAGAAAAAAAGTTTTAAGCCTAATGCGAAGTCACTGAAAAAAAAGACGCTCCACTTATTCACAAAAAAGAAATTCCCGGTTTTCATGCCTATTTGTTATACCCGTTCAAGGGTCGGAGACGCTACCTTCTAGATGTAACATCTTTTAAGGAATACAATATACCCTTTTACTGTACGAGTAACGGGGTTTTCTTTAAACTGTTTTCAAATTTCAAAATTTAGGCTTTAGAAATGTGTTGTCTTTAGCTGCTAGCATAGAAGTTTATTTATAACAACAAAATATAGAACAAATCTTGCAACCTCCTCAAAAATAAATTTTTCTGTAACACCTCGTAGAAGAAAAAAATCATGGCTAAAATCCAGAACCCAATGAGGTGCGCTGAAGACCTTCGCAGAAAAAGTCTAAGTCCATAAGTATTCTAAGAAAATGTAACCGAACTTAAAAAATTACCCACATATTTAAAGAACTTGTGTATAATAATATATTACTAGTGTTTATTGCTTATCAAGTTAGGGCTGTAACTTTGCTTGCCTAGTTATCTACCTTATACTTACAGGCAATTTGAACAGTCATGTTTACTAAGTAGTTCAGACAGTTTGCAGGCAGTCCAACAAGCACGCCTAGCTAAGATCGCATTGATTATGCAGTTAGCAAGCTGCTAATGGAACATAATTAAATTGAGATATCTTAAATTACTTACCCAAGCCAGCTTTTGGCCATCCTGGAGGGGGTTGTCAAGGAAGATGATGCCGAGGTTGTCGAGTGAGTGCTAGAGTTGCTAGGTCGACGGCTGCTGCCGAGACATGAACCCATGGAAACAGGTAGATCCTGCAGCCGGTTCAACATCCCGTGTGATTTTGGCGTCGCTGTGCCCGACAGTTACCGTTATTTTTATCTCTCGGTTCCAGACTTAGCTGCTCCTTCCAATAGGATTCCCTGTTATTGCTTAGACCCTAGAGTCCATGTCAATGCAACTCCACACGCTCAGTCACTGGCGAAACGCACGGGAAGCCTAGAGTCGGAGTTTCTGTTCTGTTTCGCCCAGCAACAGCTGGATGTGTGGGGATGGTGCGCCGAAATGCAGCTTTCCTGCCTGTGTTTTGGCTTTCGCTGATAACAGAAAATTAAGGAAAGCTTTGCCGGCAGAAGCTTTGTAAGCGTTAAAAAGCATCAGCAGACTTGCAAACTGCATCTAGGCTTTCGGTAGAAGCTTCGTCAGGGGTAATAACGGTAAATGTTAAGGAATTAACATTGCTTAAAAAGGATTTAGTTGCGAGGAGTACTGTTCACATGGCTTTTAAATGTCTCATATATTTCTCTTTTATAAATGTTGATGTAACAGTCGTTCTGTGCAGTTATAGTAGACCAATCTGGTCAAATTTAGCTGCAAGCTAAAAGTTTCTAACTCTTAGAAACATTTAGCAAAAAGGATGTTTTTTAGGAACTATCAAAACCTAAAAAATTGCTTCCTAACCACAAACATTAGAGACTTTTTATTTTATTTTATACAATTAATATCAAGCGGAATACATATGCAAACTAATTTAAAAGTTCTTCCGAAAATTATCACAAGACAAAATATGTGGATGATACTCGGATATGTGAATAAGAAAGAACCTCTTTTTTTGAAATAGTTGTATTTATATCTGAGGCTTATGAGGTTTTAAGACTTTAGTAATACCATTTTTTTTAGGTGGGCCCACATTTAAGAACATAGCAAACTTGCCTGAACTTTTCTTAAATGTTTTTGGTGCTGTTAGGGCTAGTAAGTGCTGTTAGGTTCGCAACGGGAGCAATAAACATCTGCATGTAAACTAACATTATTCACGACCAACCGCAACATTTGTTTATCTTTTTAACATGCCGCAGCCGAAGTATTGACTCCCACGACTCGTCGACTGGATGCTGGGCGGTCGGCTGCTCGTTCGCTAGTGTCAAATCGGCTGTCGTTGCCTTCGGTTGTTGCGAGATTCGGTTCCAACTCCGTAACAGCAACCTTATCCTGCTCCGCTGAGTGTGTCGTACTTGGTTTTGAAACCTGGTGTTGCTGACGGTGGGCAAATAGTTAATAATAATATTTTAGGTTGCCATTGTTGTGTCCTTAGTTGCGGATTGTTGTTCCTATCAACTTCTGTTTTGATCAACTTCGGTGAGTGATTATTATCTATGCACATCGTCTGCCCACCGGTGTTGCTGCTTTTGTGACGTTGTCTGTGTGTCTGCCGCGTGGTCCCCTAATTTAGTTGTGTTGCAAAAAGGGCAGAAGGGAATCGTGAAAATCCGTTGTTGTGACGTCTCGTTCCTCTATTTATAAATTGATTTGCTGATTCCTGCTGACAACTGACAGTCAAAACGCCTTGCAACTGCAGCATCGTATTCAGTACCCAGATATTACCTAGGTAAGTTATTATTTTAAAGAAAAAATGGGACATAAGATAAGGGATAAATTTAAGCATGCAACTTAATTATATACTTTTTTATTGGCATTACATTACTTTTTAGAAAAGATCATCTCAAAATAAAAACTACTTTTACTTAAAACTAGTTAATAACCCTTTGATCTCTGTTGAACACCAAATTGATACAAAACTTGGGACACAAAATTTTAATCAAATTCCCCTTTGTATTTATTTATTATATTAATGCATCTGCAGTATAAAATTCGTGGCATTCGTCTCTATTTTACTACTTTGCTACATTGATAAGACCCAGTCTTTCTGCTACTCAGTCTACTATTTAAACTATTATATTAAGAAATCACTTTCGACATTGATTTATGAGTATTCATGAAATGCTTTACCATGCAAATTTTCTTTTTTTTCCGTCAGTAGCAGAGCACTTATATACCTTTCGAAACACTTACATAAAAGCCTAAAAGGAATAAACATTTAACATTTAACATTTAACATGCGTTACTTGTATTATTTTGAGTTAATCGTAATTATGCCAAAAATATTATACAATACTCCTAAATACAACGCTTGAAATAAATGTTGCATCAAAGTGTACAGGAACAGGAACAACCAGTACAATTCACGACAAAAAAAAAATACAAATATGTAATTTTTTTTATTATACATATTTTTTTTAATGTAAGCAAATAATTTATATTATAAATATACATATCAATGAAAATTCATAAAATTGAATCTAACAAAACTTCTTTAAATAAGTTTAAGTTAAGGGTGATTTTTCCTTTTTCAGTCAGAAGTTCGCAACGTAGTGATGAAACATTTCCGACCTTATAAAACAAATATATTCTTGATCAGCATCACTAGGAGATTCGATAGCCATGTCCGTCTGTCCGTCCGTCTGTTTGCTCGTCCGTCATTTTCAACGCAAACTAGTCTCTCAATTTTAAAGCTGTCTGCATGAAACTTTCCCAAAAGTTGCTGCCTGTTGCAAGTGTTATATAAGTTAAAACGAGCAGAATAAGACGACTTTATCATATAGCTTCTATAGGAACAATTAGAAAAAAAAATAAATCAAAATTATAACTTTGCTAGTTTTTAATTTTTTTTTTGTTCTTAGAGAATTAGTAACGGTTTAATAAGTCAGAATTAATTTTAATTTTATTAATATCGGCCATCTTTAACATATAGCTCGCATGGAAACAATCAAAATATTAAAAAGAATATGTGAAAACGAAGATGGAAGCTATCTTCGGCAAGCCGTAGTTTTAATACCCTTGCGGACTTTGCCGAGTTTGCAAAAATTTCAAAAGTAGATCGACTGTGAAAGTTTCAGATCGCTAGCTTTTAAGCGAAATTGAAACTCACAGACGGACAGATGGTCAGACGGACAGACGGACATGGCTACATCGAATATATAATATATACTTTACGGGGTCGGAAACGTCTCTTTCACTGCGTTACAACTTTCTGACCAAAATTGTTATATCCTCTGCAAGGGTATAAAAACGTATGTAACTTTTCTTTTGGATACAGTAATGGTTTAATAAATCAGAAAAGAAAGATACTCTTGCTCTCATCCATCATCATATCTTTTGCTGTAACCTATTTAGACCTGAATTTAGAATACTGGGAGCAAGTCATGTTTAGTGACGAAAGCAAATTTAATGTCTTTGGGTCTGATGGAAATTTGGTTTTTATAGACGGAATTATTAATGCTTAGGGGTATTTAAAAATATTAAAGAAAAATTTACACTCCTGTGCCACTTAAATAAGTCTACACTCATAGAAAAAATCCAGAATTTCGGTGTCAAATCAATAACGAACGGTGCCAAAAGTAGGGTAAATTCGATTATTTTTGATTCAAGTAAAAAAGGCAATATTCAAGTACGAATTATTCAATCCCGAAGTTCTACATTTGAGAAAGAACGTCATATGTCTAAGAACTTAAAAGTGCTTAAAGAAAGTGCGAAAGAAATTGGTTTGAGTTCAAAAAATTCTTTATGCACGTATACGAATAAAAGTTTCTTAGCTTAAGTTATTTTTTAAAAATGTCTGTTTGTCTGTTTTTTTCTTTGATATGTAGAGGAGACAGAAAAGCAAACCTTATTTTGTTTACTGCAAGTCGTCGCAACCGGTTAGCCGGTTGCGCCACACTAGCAACACAATTTACTGTGCACTACGCCCGTATAAGAATTCAAAGCAATTTGCTTGCAATAAAATAGCTTTTATTAGCTATACTTTTGAGGTCAACTAGATATATAATTAAATTAAAGCAAAACGATTGCAAAAAAAAACATAAAAACCAACAAAAAAAAATTTTAAAACTTTTTCTGGGATTTGAGCTTGGGTTCTGAATAGCTTACCCAATGTTGATGTTCCAAGACACTTACCCCCTAGGCCAATCATTTTAAGAACGAAATGTTCTTGATTTAAATTAACAGTTCTTGTTTTTTTTTGTTAAAATAATAGATTTTAATAGAGTTAACTTTTTTTAATAATTCTGATATTATTTACAAACACTATAAGCAGGGTTAAATCGAAAAATACCGTTTTCTCTATGTAAAAAAACATTTTAAAATATTATTATTAAGTAAGACCCGTTCTTATTTTGTACACGTTCGTCCTAAAAATTTTAAGAATTACTCGGCCGATTTTCATGAACGTCCGTGCTAAAATTATTTATTCTAATTTTTTCTGGGTGTAGAAAACGACAAGTTCATTTATGAACAGGGCAACGATTCCAAACACAAAGCTTGGAAAGTCAAGATGTGACTGTTTCACAATATACAAATAATTCCAACGCCTTCACAGAGCCAAGACGTCAACCCCATTGAAAATCTTTGGGCCTATCTCAAGTTCAAAGTCCAGGAACATAAGATATCTTCCAAGAACAAGCTAAAGGAGATTTTGCTTAAGGAATGGTCGAAAATTCCCGAAATGAGGTGGAATCAATGCCGAGCTTACACACAAAATACTAAATCTTAAAAGAAACATACAAATTTAATTTTGATACAAAAAACAAATATTTTTGTGAGACAATATTTTGTAGTACTTCCAAAGCAAAAATAGCAATAAAGCTTATTTAAAAACAAGAAAGGAAGCAAACTTCGGCAAGCCGAAGGACGTTCGTCCTAAAAATTTTAAGAATTACTCGGCCGATTTTCAAGAACGTCCGTGCTAAAATTATTTGTTATAATTTTCTCTGGGTGTAGAAAACGACAAGTTCATTTATGAACAGGGCAACGATTCCAAACACAAAGCTTGGAAGGTCAAGATGTGACTGTTTCACAATATACAAATAATTCCAACGCCTTCACAGAGCCAAGACGTCAACCCCATTGAAAATCTTTGGGCCCATCTCAAGTTCAAAGTCCAGGAACATAAGATATCTTCCAAGAACAAGCTAAAGGAGATTTTGCTTAAGGAATGGTCGAAAATTCCCGAAATGAGGTGGAATCAATGCCGAGCTTACACACAAAATACTAAATCTTAAAAGAAACATACAAATTTAATTTTGATACAAAAAACAAATATTTTTGTGAGACAATATTTGTAGTACTTCCAAAGCAAAAATAGCAATAAAGCTTATTTAAAAACAAGAAAGGAAGCAAACTTCGGCAAGCCGAAGTTTATATACCCTTGCAGCTATTGCAAGAATTAAATTTTTTTGAAAACATTAAAATTATGATTTACTTGCGTATATGATGATGGTGATGATTTGCAGCTCAATTATTAGGTAGTTATTTTATATAATTTTATTATTTCTATGGGAGCTATATGATATAGTCGTCCTATTTTGATGAAATTTTAACCGTAATTCTGAAATATTTATCCATTACTATATGTCGAAGAACTTATAGAAAAATTTAAAAACACCAAAGTTATAATTTTTTTTTATTTAGTTTTATGATTGTTCCTATGGGAGCTATATGCTATAGTCGTCCGATTTTGATGAAATTTAAATCGTAATTCTGAAATATTTAACCATTACTATATCTCGAAGAACTAAAAAAAAAATTAAAAAACAGAAAAGTTATAATTTTTTTTCATTTATTTTTATGATTGTTCCTATGGGAGCTATATGCCATAGTCGTCCGATTATGATGAAATTTAAACCGTAATTCTGAAATATTTAACCATTACTATATCTCGAAGAACTAAACAAAAAATTAAAAAACAGAAAAGTTATAATTTTTTTTCATTTATTTTTCCGATTGTTCCTATGGGAGCTATATGCTATAGTCGTCCGATTTTGATGAAATTTAAACCATAATTCTGAAATATTAAACCATAACTAAATGTCGAAGAACTAAAAAAAAATTAAAAAACAGAAAAGTTATAATTTTTTTTTCATTTATATTTCCGATTGTTCCTATGGGAGCTATATGCTATAGTCGTCCGATTTTGATAAAATTTAAACCATAATTCTGAAATATTAAACCATTACTAAATGTCGAAGAACTAAAAAAAAATTAAAAAACAGCAAAGTTAAAATTTTTTTTCATTTATTTTTCCGATTGTTCCTATGGGAGCTATATGCTATAGTCGTCCGATTTTGATGAAATTTAAACCGTAATTCTGAAATATTAAACCATAACTAAATGTCGAAGAACTAAAAAAAAATTAAAAAACAGCAAAGTTATATTTTTTTTTTCATTTATTTTTCCGATTGTTCCTATGGGAGCTATATGCTATAGTCGTCCGATTTTGATAAAATTTAAACCATAATTCTGAAATATTTAACCATTACTATATCTCGAAGAACTAAAAAAAATTAAAAAATAGAAAATTTATAATTTTTTTTCATTTATTTTTATGATTGTTCCTATGGGAGCTATATGCTATAGTCGTCCGATTTTGATGAAATTTAAACCGTAATTCTGAAATATTTAACCATTACTATATCTCGAAGAACTAAAAAAAAATTAAAAAATAGAAAAGTTATAATTTTTTTTCATTTATTTTTATGATTGTTCCTATGGGAGCTATATGCTATAGTCGTCCGATTTTGATGAAATTTAAACCGTAATTCTGAAATATTTAACCATTACTATATCTCGAAGAACTAAAAAAAAATTAAAAAACAGAAAAGTTATAATTTTTTTCATTTATTTTTCCGATTGTTCCTATGGGAGCTATATGCTATAGTCGTCCGATTTTGATAAAATTTAAACCATAATTCTGAAATATTAAACCATTACTAAATGTCGAAGAACTAAAAAAAAAAAATTATAAAACAGCAAAGTTATAATTTTTTTTCATTTATATTTCCGATTGTTCCTATGGGAGCTATATGCTCAGAATTACGGTTTAAATTTCATCAAAATCGGACGACTATAGCATATAGCTCCCATAGGAACAATCATAAAAGTAAATAAAAAAAATTATAACTTTGGTGTTTTTAAATTTTTCTATAAGTTCTTCGACGTATAGTAATGGATAAATATTTCAGAATTACGGTTAAAATTTCATCAAAATAGGACGACTTATCTACTGACTCTATAGTGTACGTGACAGAATCTTTGCTATGAATGGTAGCGATATAAAATTCGGAGTTGTCCTGTTAGGGATTCGCATGCTGTCGTGAGAGGGCATCGGCTACAACATTTTGTTTGCCTGGCTTGTAGAAAATGTTTTTTCTGATAATGCGTACGTCAAATGTTGGTTGACAGTATAAATGTTTAATTTTCTTACAAATTATTTTATCAGCTTTTTAAGTGCTAATGCAATGGTTAGAAATTCCCGCTTATTGGCAAAATACAATTTTTCGTCCCGGATTTTTCTGGAGATGCAGGTTATTCGACTATTTTCCTGTGACAACACAGCCCCTAAGCCGTGCGCGGAAGCGTCCGTTGTCAGATCAAAAGGTTTGTAAAAATCGGGGTACGCTGGAATCACGTCTTTTGATGCTAGAATTTTTTTTATGTTTTCAAATGACTCTAGTTGTTTGGGTGATTACTCAATTTTAATTTTTCTTGATTGATTTGCGCTTACCTTACCATTTTCACCTTTTAAGATTTACGTTAGTGGTCTTGCGATTGGGGCAAAACCTTTTAAAAAGCATCTATAAAAGCTACAGAGACCCAAAAATGATATAGGACTATAAAGTGACTAGGTGCTTGGAAGGCTTCGATTGCTTTTACTTTATCTGGGGACCTTTTAATTCCTGCGCATGACACAATGAATCCCAGGTATTCTACACTCCTTTTTAAGAACTTAGACTTTTCCTGAGATGCCCTCATGCCGTCTTCATATAAGCATGAACCCAGTTTATATCCCTAATATGATCCTTTTTAGTTTTGGAGAAGACGATAACATCATCGACGTACACGTAGCATGTCTTTAATATTTTTCCCGTAGGACATCGACGATTGCCCTTTCGAATATGCTGGATACGTTCTTGAGTCCGAAAGGTAATCTACAGAACTCATATTTTCCGTTGTTAACAGAGAAGGCGGTTTTTCCCCTATCTATCTCAGTCAAGTAGATTTAATGAAAGCCCGATTTAAGGTCCCTTGTCGTAAAACACTTAGTCTTTCCCATACTTGCCGTCTATCGTTTTCTGATTAATAGGCTGATTCCATTTCCGCATTAGTGGACTTTTTAAATGTGTCTGATTCCATTGGCGCATTATCATTTAACTAATGCTACTCCGACATGTGAGTGGCACGAACAGCTGATTTGGGTTTGTTTACTTTTGAACTGTCGCAAATCAAAACGAGATAAATTAAAAATCATGAATATAAGCAAGCTTACGGATATCTTTAGTGCTCAGCAGGTCATCCATAATGCTATCGAGGTAGTTGCCAACTTGGGCGACAAGAAAGGGAAGCTGATGGGGTTTTTGACGGGTTTGCAAAGGAGAGGACCACAGTTTCTAAAAAAGATCAAGGATCCCCGTATATGTGGTAGTATTTTCCTGCCAGAGATGCAGCAGTAATTCCTTGTGGACCTGCGAGAAGGATTTGCTGCGCTTGCTATTGTTTTCAGTAATTTTTATGGAAAATAGATTTTATACTCAAAAGCATCAAAAATTGCGCCATCCTTGCATTAAAACTCAGCTGCTATAAATGTATTGAGGGATTGCGACCAGAATTTGCTGCGTGTGCTCTTGTTTTCAGTCATTTTTATGTAAACTAGATTTTATAATCGAAAGAAACCAAAAATTGCGCCATCCTCGAATTGTGGTGATGGCACGAACAAAACATCGTTTATATCGTTATTTTCCGGTATCTTTTAAAAACTTGTTCGGGCGTATTTTTTTAACTCATTTATTTATCGCATTTATTTTAAATGCGGCATTTAGCCTTATTGGATTCCCTGTGTAAATAAATGCGCATTAGGCTAAATGCGTTTTAATTCGATAATGGAAGCCGGCTGTTAATTTCCTAAAATCGATAACTAGGCGTTTTTTCTTGTTGTCACTTTCATCGTCTTTATATTTGCAAATCTTCCGAACCTGATTTATGTTCCATCCTACCGGTGCTAAACTCAATTCAAGCATTTACTTTCTTCTAATTGTCTAAAGGTTTTCGAAAAAAAAAAAAACAAAAAAGAACGCTAAAGTCGAGTTCCCCGACTGTTAAATACGCCAAAAAATTTTAAACCAAATATTTCCCCACACAAAATAATCGAAGTCAAGGTGGCGCCATCTGTCGAACTGCATAGCCAACACTTAAAGCTTGCAGCAGTTTAGCGGAAACAGGAAGGGATGAGAACATTAGAGGTTCCTCCACGTTTTTTATGTGTGCCAGACCGGGAAAGGTTTTATGTCATTTTTCGATGTACCTCTATCTATTAGAAGTTGAATTGTTTTCCCTACTATCCTTCGGCTTATATACGGAATCAGGGACGCACCTCCAAAAAATTACAGTCTTCGGTTAGGTACTCCTCATCCACGAGTTCCCCTATATTATCTTGAGCACGTTTCTCATAATCTTAGGTTCTAGTACCGATTGACCCTGATTTTTTTGTGAAAAGTTTCGCTGCCTGCAGCAAGCGTTTTTTTTGGTTAAAATTTTAAAATGTGGTTGATTAGAATTTAGTATTTTTATTTTGGGATTTTCCCAATTGTTTATCAGTGTGCCTTGTAGAGAAGGCTGCGTTCATAGCTAGACTGCGCCTCTTGTGCCAATGCAAGGGCAGTGGGCAGATCTTTTGGTTTTGCTGGAAATGCTACCATTCTTAGAGAGTTTTTCAACCCTGAAATGAAGGTATGCAGTGCATCGCTCCTGTATTATTCGTTCAGGACTCTTGCAGCTGCAATATCATGATATCAGCTTTTTGTTTACTAGCGAAGCTAGTTTATCATAATACTTTGTCATGGGCATGTCGCACTGCCGTATAAGGTTAAGTTCTTGTTGAATGTCCTGTATGGGCGTCTTATCCGCGTAGGTTAGGTCTAATCTCGCCATGATAGCTTTAAAAATCAGGATAAATAGGGGAGTCAATATAGCCATGTCCGTCTGTCGATCCGTCCGTCTGTCTGTTTCAATACCGTTTGCGAGCTCAGTTTAAAAACTAGCGAGCTGAAACTTTCACAGTCGTCGTTAAACATGTGTACACAGATCAAGTTTGAAAAGCGCCCCGAACGGACGTCTATATCTTTTCCCAAGGGAACAATCGGACATAACTTGCAGGAACTGAAGATATTTGTTATGCATATCTTGATCAGGGTAAAAGCGCGTGTCTATATCCTATAGCTCACATAGGAACAATAGGGTTAAATTGGGTAAAATTTGATGTTTTTCAGGATATTTCGCGCATTATACAAGCTTTTGACCTGAATCTTTCCAAATCGTATTTTTTTTATGCATACCTTGATCAGGGTAAAACCTATATCCTATAGATCCCATAAAACAATATTTCGCACAGTATATAATCTTTTTCGGTAAAGTCTGCAAGGGTATTAAAAAAAAGAACGCTATAGTCAAGTTTCACGACTATTGCTCTCAAAATCAGTTTTTCTAAACACGAAAGTATCATTAAAATAAAAAAAATTGGCCCTAAGTATTAAATAAATTGCCATGAATTTTTTTTTTTTAGGGCTAGTTTTCTAAATAAGATGAATTCGGCGATTTTATCCGAGCATATGCCAATATTTTGTTAATTTGAGCGCGAAATCGCCCTTAACTGCAGAACAAAAAGTCATCAAAAATTCCCTGGAATCAAGCAAATGAATAAAATTGGTAGCTCAGCGGTCTAATGCGCTGCTCTTATAAATATTGGAAAGCTGAGAGGCGTGGGCTCGATACATCAGAGTCGTATGCTTTTTTTTAGTTTTTAGTGTTTTTAAAATGTATTAACCTAAAGTTAAATGATAATCTGTATTTTCATCACTCCTAAACCGAATTTGATAAAACTTTTTATAATATATTCGTCTTAGTTTAATGATGGCTTATAACCATACACTGTCCTGTTCGCATTAACTCTAACTATCGAACCGTTTGACCAAACTTACCCATATATCTCAAACATGGTTGTTCTGTTGTCACACCCGCATCCACCCGCGCATTAATCGTATGACAGCCTTCAAGTTTTTCCTGTTAAGTGTGACAGATCGAAGATTAAACAAATGCGAACAAATTTTCATTTCCTTTATAAAGTGAAAGCTACATTTCCGGGTGAGACGGCTGCAATGTGTTGCGCTAACGGAAAAGTGAAATTGCCGGAATTTGAATCGCCTCCTAAATGGTTCATTAATAATATTATTACGGAATATTAATCTACAAAAATGTGTAATGGTACACGACTGCCAATAAAGAATCTGATGCCAAATTTGATTGAAGCAACTAAAATCAATGGCAAAAATGTTCTTATACAACGTATTCAAATTATTCCAATAGACACCTACTTGAATTGATTATAGTTAAAAGACTGAATAATAAAATGCAGACTGATGTTATATATACAGATTTTAGCAAGGCTTTTGATTCTGATAATCATTTCCTTCTTTTCTTTAAATTAGATCAGCTCGAGTTTTCAAATAATCTTGGATTTCAAATTATTTGAACGGAGGAACTCAGAGGGCTATTTTTAAAAACGCAGTTTCGAATATGATAAACGTAACATATGGAGTGTCTCAGGGTAGTCATTTGGGCCCATTGCTGTTTACTTTATTCATCAATGATCTTCCTTCTGTCTTAACACATTCTCGAGTATTAATGTAAGCTGATGATGTTAACTTTGTTTGTCCTATAATAATTGGCACTCGGGTTTTGGTTTACAGTCTGATATTGATTGTTTTCAGAGATGTAATGTAAAGACATTTTAATGGGGTACGCCTTCATTTATAAGCTATTTTCTTCACAAAATGCCACTGGACCGAATATATTCGGTCAACGATTTAGGAGTTAGGATTCTGGATTTAGACTTTAGATTTAGATTTAGATTAAAATTCGACTGTCATATAAAGTCTACTGTTAACAAGGCTATGAGTGTTCTTGGATTTATTAAGCGATGGTCAAAAGAACTTGACGATCCATATAGCTAAATTATTATTTACTTCTCATGTCCGTCCTAATTTAGAATATTGGGCTCCCGTTTGGAGTTCCCAATTGATTGATAGTATTAATTGTATTGAGTCTGTACAAAAAAAATTCTCTGTACTGGAATCAAAACGTAAGGTTGCCTTCTTACTCTGATAGATTACTGTTACTTAATTTACCTACTCTTGTTAATCGTAGAATCATGCTTGGAACTATTTTTAAGCACCATCTTGTCAAAGTTGATATTGACTCAAGGAATTGGTAAGCCGCTTAGCTTTTAATGGGCCATCCTCTTAACTTGCCAAGATGTACCTCCAATGTTGGCCTGCATAAACTCTTTCGTGTTCTTTGTAATAATTATAATAATCTATATAATCAAATTTGTATTTCAACCTCTATTCCTGTCTTAAAAACTACAGATTTAACATATTTGCGCCGTTCTTAGTTTAAGTTTTTTTATAAATGTCTCTACATTAAGTTATTTGTTATTTCCTCGCGAACTCGATAGCTGCCCACTAAGTTAATAGGTCCCGCGCTTAACAAGCTCGTGCTTGGTTCCGTTGGGCTGTTGTTTATATACCCTTGCAGAGGGTATTATAATTTCAGTCAGACAGTGAAGGAGACATCTCCGACCCTATAAAGTATATATATTCTTGACCAGCATCACTAGGAGAGTCGATCTAGCCATGTCCGTTTGTCCGTCCGTCTGTCCGTCCGTTTCTACGCAAACTAGTCTCTCAGCTATCTGCATGAAAGTTGTCTTTCTATTGCAGGTAGTATATAAGTCGGAACGAGCCGGATCAGACTACTATAGCATATAGCTCCCATAGGAACAATCGGAAAAAATGATACAAAAAAATTATAACTTTGGTGTTTTTAAAATTTTTTTTTTTAGTTCTTCGACATAAAGTAATGGTTAAATATTTTAGAACTACGATTTAAATTTCTCCCATAGGAACAATAAAAATATTTTTAAAAAAATTTATAATTTTTGTTTTGTAAATTTTATAGAAATTCTTTTTGATTAATTAATAATTTGACAGTTCAGAATTACGCTTTTAATTTGATTAAAATCGGAAAGCGATATCATATAACTGCCATAGGAACTATCAAATAATTGAGCTGCAAATCATCTTAGCTTCAATGTTAACATACACGCAAGTCAATCATAATTTTAATGTTTTCAAAATTTTTATTTTTGCAATAGCTGCAAGGGTATATGAACTTCGGATTGCCAAAGTTTGCTTCCTTTCTTGTTACTGTTTATAGTGCATCAACGTTCAACAATACATAATCTTAACATGATTCTATCACTAAAGATCGAGTTTACAAATCAGCAAGTTCCAAATTGCTGTGACAGTATGAGTGCGATCGAACCAAACAATAAGCGCCAAACAGAGCAGTGCAACATACACATACCTGTGCGTTTTCACCGGTTCTGAAAATCTCTATATAATCACAGGCGCGCCAGACGAGCGACTATCCGATGCCAACTCCCCACAACTCAGGAGCAGACACAGCAGTTGTCAGCATTTGTTAAAGGGTCTGAGCAGCGGATCATTGATGTCTTGACTTGTTACCAGCCTGGAGCTCGAAATGGCCGACATGCGCACCGATACAGAGCGGATGTCGGAGCGCACGAATCATCTGGAGCGGGAGGATTGAGAGGAGTAAAGACTAAATTGGCCGCTCAACATATGGTAAACATCGCATGTGATTTGCGTATGCACGGAGTACCTCACGTGGAAGGTAAACACCTTCGTGCACTGCTTAATCAATAGTGCTTCTCACTTAAACTCACTCCTACTAGAATCCGCGATATATACCGAGCACGGAAGACATAGAATTCAACGGTTGATCCGATTATTTTTGGTCAAGCTTGATAATACCCGAGAAAAAATTGCTTTGTTACGTCCCATAGGGTCTTGCCGCCGCGAGACAAAACAGCAACTAAGCTTATGCATGATAGGCTTGACAGCGGTGTACGTGAATGAGGACTTGACGTTTTTCCATAAATGACTCTAATGAGGCTTTGATATATGACCAATTACTTGTACCTGCTTTTTCTAAAGATGACTTTATATTCCTGACCTATGATATTAATTTTGTGTTTAATGTTGAGTCCTATACGTTTTTAGAGATTTTATTTTTTTCTCAACAATAATATTTTGTATCTGTTTGATAAATGTATTTCTGGCAAACAAAAGTCACCTAAGTCTAGATTCTTGGTTCAGTAAAGATATAAATAACAAGATTCGTTTCCGGAACTCAGCGTATAAGAACTTCTAAAGCTTAAAACTTAATGTGTTTGAAAGAAACAAAACTTTGTGAATGAATGTGTTGACGTTGGGTTTAAATAAGATTTTTACTGAATTTAATATACCTAAAGCTAGATAAAACAATTACCTGAATACCTTAACAACCTGTGATGATAGTTTTAGTTATAAAAATTCTCTTACCGAACATGTTCGTATATATAACATACGTATCCAATTCATTTTTTATGACATCCATAAAGTACAAAAACGAATAGAGACTTTCCTGGCTAAAACTTTCGACCTTGCCGAACCACAGCAAGGTATTTGACGCTGCCCACCATGAAATCTTGTTCACAAAATTAAAAAACATTTAATTTCTCAGGCTCTTCACTAAAACAACTTCAATCATATATTTCCTGCAGGCAGCAAGCGTTAGTATCAGGGCCATAAACTTTCAGTTTTAGGTTGCTAAATAGGGGAATTTTTAACTGAAAGTATAAGACTGTTGGTAACGAAAACTATCCTTGTTCCGACTTTGTTTTATGGTGTGGAAGTGTTTGGTCTTTGTGGTTCACAAGATATGCAAAAAATAGTTGTTGCTCCTAATGCTATCTTCTGATGAAATGGTGTACTAGTTGGAAGGATTAATAATAATATTTATGAACTAAAATAAAAACAAAAACAAAAAAAACCAAAAAACATATATTGGAATAAAACAATATTAAAAATTATAATAATAACATTAACAGTAATTTTCAATAGTTACAAAATTACAAAATTACAAAATTACAAAATTACAAAATTACAAAATTACAAAATTACAAAATTACAAAATTACAAAATTACAAAATTACAAATTACAAAATTACAAAATTACAAAATTACAAAATTACAAAATTACAAAATTACAAAATTACAAAATTACAAAATTACAAATTACAAAATTACAAAATTACAAATTACAAAATTACAAAATTACAAAATTACAAAATTACAAAATTACAAAATTACAAAATTACAAAATTACAAAATTACAAAATTACAAAATTACAAAATTACAAAATTACAAATTACAAATTACAAAATTACAAAATTACAAAATTACAAAATTACAAAATTACAAAATTACAAAATTACAAAATTACAAAATTACAAAATTACAAATTACAAAATTACAAAATTACAAAATTACAAAATTACAAAATTACAAAATTACAAAATTACAAATTACAAAATTACAAAATTACAAAATTACAAAATTACAAATTACAAATTACAAAATTACAAAATTACAAATTACAAAATTACAAAATTACAAAATTACAAAATTACAAAATTACAAAATTACAAAATTACAAAATTACAAAATTACAAAATTACAAAATTACAAAATTACAAAATTACAAAATTACAAAATTACAAAATTACAAAATTACAAAATTACAAAATTACAAAATTACAAAATTACAAAATTACAAAATTACAAAATTACAAAATTACAAAATTACAAAATTACAAAATTACAAAATTACAAAATTACAAAATTACAAAATTACAAAATTACAAAATTACAAAATTACAAAATTACAAAATTACAAAATTACAAAATTACAAAATTACAAAATTACAAAATTACAAAATTACAAAATTACAAAATTACAAAATTACAAAATTACAAAATTACAAAATTACAAAATTACAAAATTACAAAATTACAAATTACAAATTACAAAATTACAAAATTACAAAATTACAAAATTACAAAATTACAAAATTACAAAATTACAAAATTACAAAATTACAAAATTACAAAATTACAAAATTACAAAATTACAAAATTACAAAATTACAAAATTACAAAATTACAAAATACAAAATTACAAAATTACAAAATTACAAAATTACAAAATTACAAAATTACAAAATTACAAAATTACAAAATTACAAAATTACAAAATTACAAAATTACAAAATTACAAAATTACAAAATTACAAAATTACAAAATTACAAAATTACAAAATTACAAAATTACAAATTACAAAATTACAAAATTACAAAATTACAAAATTACAAAATTACAAAATTACAAATTACAAAATTACAAAATTACAAAATTACAAAATTACAAAATTACAAAATTACAAAATTACAAAATTACAAAATTACAAAATTACAAAATTACAAATTACAAAATTACAAAATTACAAAATTACAAAATTACAAAATTACAAAATTACAAAATTACAAAATTACAAAATTACAAAATTACAAAATTACAAAATTACAAAATTACAAAATTACAAAATTACAAAATTACAAAATTACAAAATTACAAAATTACAAAATTACAAAATTACAAAATTACAAAATTACAAAATTACAAAATTACAAAATTACAAAATTACAAAATTACAAAATTACAAAATTACAAATTACAAAATTACAAAATTACAAAATTACAAAATTACAAAATTACAAAATTACAAAATTACAAAATTACAAAATTACAAAATTACAAAATTACAAAATTACAAAATTACAAAATTACAAATTACAAAATTATAAAATTACAAATTACAAAATTACAAAATTACGAAATTACAAAACTACAAAATTACAAATTTACAAATTTACAAAATTACAAAATTACAAAATTACAAATTACAAAATTACAAAATTACAAAATTACAAAATTACAAAATTATAAAATTTCAAAATTACAAAATTACAAAATTACAAAATTACAAAGTTACAAAATTACAGAATTACATGAAGTAACGGACATGGATAATTAAGATCGCTCTTGTAATCGGGCATAGAATAAGTAGATTGGAAAATATGTGCAAATATATTAGCTATACCAATTTCGTCCAGTGGTACTTACGTTTCTAATTAACAAAGAATAACAATATAACTCCGAATTACTTTTAAAGTCAATGCTTCAGCGTGCTAGGTAGTTATTTTTACATTCAGTGTTTAGTTGGAAGCAGTCTGACTGTCACAATCGTCAACAATCAGTTGTATCTGCAACTTCCGCTTTATCTTTTTTAAAAACTCAAGATCCCTAAATGTTCAGTTTCTGGTATTTTATTATTTTCTATTTATGTAAATTATCTTCCCTCTGTGTTGTCTAACTGCGATGTACACATGTATGCTGTCAAATACATGTTATTGGTCCCACTGAAATTGTCCGGGGCCTTTATCACGATAAAACAAATGCTTAGTAATGTTTAAGAAAACAAGAAAGAAAGCAAGCTGCGGCAAGCCGAAGTTCATATACCCTTGCAGCTATTGCAAAAATTAAATATTTAAGAAGGCATTATGATTACGATTTACTTGCGTGTATTTTTAAAAGCATTGAAGCTATGATGATTTGCAGCTCAATTATTTGAGTTCCTATGGAAGATATATGATATCATTTTCCGATTTTAATAAAACTAAAAACGTAAAAGAATTTCTAAAAAAAATTAAACCGTAATTCTGAAATATTTAACCATTACTATATGTCAAGGAACTAAAAAAAAATTAAAAAACAGCAAAGTTATAATTTTTTTCATTTATTTTTTAGACTGTTCCTATGGGGACTATATGCTATAGTCGTCCGATTTTGATGAAATTTAAACCGTAATTCTGAAATATTTAACCATTACTATATGTCAAAGAACAAAAAAAAAAGAAAAAAAAAATTAAAAAACAGCAAAGTTATATTTTCCTATTGTTCCTATGGGAGCTATATGCTTTATTCGTCCGATCCGGCTCGTTCCGACTTATATACTACCTGCAATAGAAAGACAACTTTTCGAAAATTTTCATGCATATAGCTTTAAAACTGAGGGACTAGTTTGCGTAGAAACGGACGGATAGGCGGACAGACGGACAGACAGACGGACATGGCTAGATCGACTCTCCTAGTGATGCTGATCAAGAATATATATACTTTATAGGGTCGGAAACGTATTCTTCACTGCGTTGCAAACTTCTGACTGAAATAATAATACCCTCTGCAAGGGTATACAAAATTTTAAAACTATAACTAATGAATATAGAAACAAAAAAAAAAAATTATAAGTATTAATTTATATAAATGTTACCGTTAAGAAGTCTAGTTCAATATTATAATTAGAAAACAAGACTTTTTATTAAATTGTGTACTTTTATAGTCAATTTTGAATTATTACACTGTGAGTACTCCCTAATAATAAGTAATGCTTAATAAATAAATGACTTTCACAATCTTAGCTGTGGCTTTATTGAATACATCACGGAATGGAAAACGCAATTTAAAGAAAGCTGAACGGTGGGATGGTAATATTCTTCAGTAAGAGATAAAGGAAGTAGAGAAACAAAAGTTAAGTTTAAAAGTCGGTCATTATGATTTTAAATCCAGTTGATCTGAAGCAATGAAAGCTCGAATAGGCTTGCAACAAAATCATTTTACGTTCTTGGAGCCAATGCTACCGAGTCTTAACATTAAGGACAATAAGGTGATCGTTATCACTACACAGAAAGAAAATTGATAGGATATGATTCTCATTCCGATGAAATTCCGTATCATTTTATGCGTGATATTTGACGTATCACTTTGATATCAACGAAATGTATATATATACGTTTCGATTATATCAATTTTTCACAAAAATTGTATTAAATTATTTAACATTTTTTGATATTTAAATGTAGAATCGATGATGTTGTAAGTTTGATGTTTATAATATAAAAACTTTATTATTGTACATTTGATATTAAAAGAACAAATTGATATTTTTGTATACGGGCATTAGCGCTACCCTTGGTGATGCCCAAATAAAAGAAACACGCACAAATTTCCAATTAATTATGCACTAAGCTTATTCTAAATGGCACCAAGGCCTTATTTACAAAGTTTAAATGTTAATTTTTGAGATTAGTTGGTTTGGCAGGCAGACCGATTTGTATGTGCTTTTTAACTAGCGAAAGTAAAACGAAAATAATAGGCAGGCGATCTGGAACCGTGCCTTCAACGGGCGAGTACAAAATCGAACTAAAACAAAAAATATTCCTGCCGTGGACAAAGGGCCAAGCGGCGATTGGAGAACTGAATTAAAAAAGTAGTATCAATTACAGCAATTGAAAAAGAGCCACGCAGGGCAACTAGCAAAGGCAAAAGCAAACTTCGAGAACTTAATTTAAGATTAAGATAATTAAGATTTTGAGTTATAAGAATTTAATTAGACTGCAGCATGGCACCTTTAAGTGCTGGCTTTGTTGTTGCGAAAATTTGTTGTATATTCGTTTTATAATTGCAATCTTCATTTAGGATCTTTAAGCCAATAATAGAAAAAAAGACAGAGCAGTCGTCGACTAAAGATACACTTTTTTTTCTCCTGCCATTTTAATGTCACGATCTCGATGGCAAAACACAGTTTTCTCTCAGAACAGCTAATACAGTCATTGCAAGTAGTTGTAAATTTATATCCAAATCAAGTTAATTGTGCTTAATTTATATAAAAATAGAAAAGTTTTCCTTGCAAAAAACTTTAATTCTATTAAAAAGCTTGTAGCGTTCTTCATCGTAAGTTATTCAGAATAAAAAAAGAGAACGCTTTAGTCTCAGCCAACAAACTTCAAACCAAAATTGAATAAGCATTCGACTAAATAAATTCGGACCGCTTCATCCAGGTATTTTTCCTACACAAGCATTTTTTATTTCAGCGTGACGAATGGGGAAAAAAATGTTAGTATTTCACTTTTACCGCCCTTTCTCCTCAACCAATCAATTCTCCTAAAGCCTTGGTATGCAATTTAAAAATTTTTAG
Organism: Drosophila gunungcola; assembly: GCF_025200985.1. Lineage (NCBI taxonomy): Eukaryota > Metazoa > Arthropoda > Insecta > Diptera > Drosophilidae > Drosophila > Drosophila gunungcola. The sequence continues at coordinate 1,912,711 of NW_026453162.1, forward strand.
TATGTCACTTTCACCGCCCTTTCTCCTCAACAAATCAATTTTCCTAAAGCCTTGGTATGCAATTCTTACTAATTTGGCGATACCTTTCGATTGGTGTATTACTCGTCACGATCGGACCTTCACAGCAGATTTTTAATTCTGCGGTTTTATAATAATAGTCTCCTATGCTATAAAAGCGTTTATTGTATTCGTTTAACAGTATGTAACAGGTCGAAGGAAGTGTTTCCGACCCTATATGAAGACCTTATGAACTCCTCTGCCGCCACTCTGCCGCTACTCTCCGTTGTTTTAAAGTAAAATTTGGTGATGACGAAAACTTTAGGGTCAGGTAGGGAGAGTCTTTTGATAATATGTTGCCCCACATCATTCTCAGTTGCTGTCGTCAATAATCTCGACACAAAAATAGACTATTTAGGAGCCAATGCTGTGACTGGTGCAGGAGATGGACCGACAGGTGGACACGAGGGAGAGCAACCAAAGCCTTCATCGGGCATTAGTTGGTACAGCTAGAGATATATCGGCTTAATTAAATCCATCGTCAGCCAATGTTGAAGCAAATTACTTGGTTAGGTTAGATAAGTTTTTAAGTATTTAAAGTTTTTCCAAGTAGTCACATCTAGTTTCATAATTGGTATGTAGTTAGATTTAGGCAGTCAGATATTTGTTTATAGTGAGAGAGCTGAAGAAGAAAAAAAATTGTATTTATGTAACACCCTCCCATGCTAATTTATAATACTATGAAGAAGTGGTGCGTTAACAAGTGGGCTTATTAATTGTGATTTGATTGTCTCGGACTTAATATGTGGCGTGTTATTCCAATAAATTGTTTTTGTTCGCCGATAGGAATTCATAAGCTGTTAGATTTCGGTTTTCACATATATTTATGTTCTGGAACCAATTGGTTGGACAACCGAAAATCTTGGGAATTTGTCCATGCAAGTGAGAAAATATTTAATGTAAAATGTTTTTAAATTTAGTTTTTTTAAGTCTATTGCAAAACGTTTTTCTTGGTTTTTTTTTGTTCGTCAGTCCGTTTTTCATCTTTTACCGTATTATACCGTCATTTAAAATGTCTTTAGTTTCTAAATTTAAACAATCGGATATGGATACAATTTTAAATTAAAAGGGGCTTCGTTCGAATTTGCAAAAACAAGCGTTCGGTTTTCTAATATTAACTAAAAAGTTTTTTTAATTTTCTGGGGTACTTCTATATTCTTGGCCTTTGTAACGTTCACTTCTGAACGTTTTAAAAATTGGATGACCTCAAAAATGTTGCTATTTTTCAGATTTTTTGTAAGAAAGGTTTGCGTTTTAGCTATAAGAAGCTTCAACGGAGAGGACGCGGTAAAAGTATAAGGCAAGTGCGGTTAAGGTTAAATGGCAATGTCTTTTTTATGCGCGTATGCGACCGAATGGTATAAGAGGTACAGTCGAAGTGGGAAAAAGAAAATGGAGAATAGTAATATATTTAAATACCCCTCAACAATTATTTCATTTAATCAATAGCTATTCCTTTTTTTTTATCACATTTTCTATGTTTGATCTTTAGGAGGTTTTTAGTTAATACTACATCGATACCATATCATTTGTACATATGTACTGAACATCAATTTTCTTCTCGTGAAAAAAATCTCTTACATAATGATACTAAATGTCAATTTGTTTACTCCGTTTATGCGAAAATTGAATTATTTGTAAGACCATGCGCGTTTTGGTTATAAATAAAACGCCTCCTCATCGTTGAATCCCATATCGTGCTGCTGTTGACAAGTCAATGTACTCTGCCTCGGTACTGCTTAACGCCACCGGACTCTGCTTGCCCAGTCTGCGCCGACGAACCCATATAACAGTATGCCAGTCCTTTTGTAATCCGTGCCCTTCAAGTTCCTCAGCACGCGTTTCGCTGCCACCTCATGCTCCTCCTTTGTGCCAATTTTGCTACTGAGTGTAGAATGTCCGGCCTTGTTGTGATGGACATGTACTTTAATGAACCAATGAGCGATTGATAGCGTTGCTCGTTAACAGACTTGCAGCTCGTATCTTCGCAGCGGACCTGACGTCCAGCCTTCAAGGGGTGGATACCAGCTTACAATTCGACATTCCCCATGTTAGAAGAAGACGCTCGATAAACTGCCGATATCCGATTGCTATCATTCCAGTCTCGTCCTTGCGCTCAATTTCGATGGCCAAGAAATGTCTAAGCTTGCCACCACCTACCACATCAAATTCGTTCATCTTGCGATGAGCAAACAAATGAAAGATCGTCAACATAAACACTAAACATATTTATATTACCACCGCCATTGCGTAAGTAAACTCAAGTCTCGCTGACACATGAAGTAAAGCCTAGACATCTTAGCGCTGCAACCAGTTTTGTGTTCCATGCTCTGCGGCTTTGCTTCAATCCATAAAGCGACTTTTTAGCCTTTAAACTTTACTTGCCCTCCGGTTGCTTCATGTAAACTTCCTCCGTTAGATGCAGGAACAACTTATGCTCTTCTGCAAGCGCCAAGATCATCCTGACAGAATAGTATCTGTATACTGGAGAAAACGGTTCAAAGTAATCGATTCCAAATTGTTTCGCGCATCCTTTCGCAACTAGTCTGGTCTTGATCGCTGCAAATAGCCGTCCTTGTCCAGGCAAAACTGTAAGCTCACACGTAGAGTTCGATTACAGGGCACCTAGCTCCTTCTGAATCGCCGCTGTCCGCTTTGAACTCTTCGAAGAATTTGACGGTTCCTTGATTGTCGTAGGTATTGGCACATCCTCTGACCTAAGCATATTCACATTATACTGTTTACGTGGCTGGCCTGGATCTCCGGTTCTAATCTTCTTCGGACGTTCTCAACCTCTCCTCTCCACGGCATTGTTTTTCTCTGCGTCACCACCACTAGTGGCTTGGTAGTCCCCAGTGACCTCCAAGTCACCGGTCTTCCTCTCAACGTCGTTTGGAACATCCTCTTGGCAACCATCTCCTTCGTAGGGGTCCACAGTTACTTAAGTACGATAACTTTTCTGATCTGGATTTTGAAACTTCAGAAATTTCGTTAAAGAAAACGACATCTCTGCTTTCCATTAGTGAGTAGCCTACCATGATACACTCTTCTCCTTTCGCACAGAATTTGTTCTTCTTGGTTTTGTCAATGCGATTACCTTCGAGCAAAAGATCCTTAGACTGTTTGTTGCCTGTTCACACCTCCATGGGCGTTTTGCTGTCCAACGTCCTTGTCTCGGACCTATTCCGTAGATATGCTGCCGTTTGCACAGCCTCCCCCCAGAGTGATTCATCTACGCCGGAATGCACGATCATACTCCTGGCCATCTGAACAAGAGTGCGATTTGCACGCTATGTCACTCCGTTTTGTTATAAAAATTTTCAAACGATTTGCTGAGTCCGGATAGTAGGAAAATTATCAAAATGTCTTCACATACATCCTTCCCAATTTCTTTTAGCATGTCAGTAATGTCCGAGAACTCACTTATGTATTTTTGCAAACTAGTAGCTTCACTAAGATTCAATTTGAGCAATTTTTTTAGCAGTTGGATTTTTCTTGCAGGTCCGCGGGGTTGGTAAATCGCTGTAAGCTTTTCCCAAGCGTCTTTTGCTAAGCTGCAGTTTTTTATTATGTTAATCTTCGACGCCTTCACACCGAGCGAGATGCAAGCCAGTTTTCGTCCAGTGTCTCAAATATAGCCCGCGTCCGGGCTCTCTTCATCTGGTTTATTACTTTTCGCTCACGACAGGCCATTTTTCGTTGTGGACCAAGATGCTCTTCATTTGCACAGACCATACCGCGTAATTCCGCCATCGAGTTTTGCTATCGCATATAAACTGTGAGCACTCATTTTTCTCACCGTAATCTCACTAAAAAATTTTTAGTTTCTCTTTCTATTAAAAATAAAACGGTACGCCTTTCCTTAAAATACGAGCCTCGACCCATAATCAGTTGTAAGTAAGGATTGCGATTTAGCTTTTAGAAGCTTAAACGGAGTGGATACGATAAAAGAATTAGGCAAGTGCGGTTCAGGTTTAATAGAAAAGTCTTTATTAATGTCGTATAAAAAGGTGCATCATGCACATTTTGTATAATGATCATTGATTGACTTTACACGAAATGGTGCATTTTCAGAAATAATAACTCTTTAGTTCTTGAGAACTTCCGTGGCTATCAAAATTTCAATATTTTTGCAGGATTTTTCTTTTAAAAAAAGTTATAGATATATTCTGAAATCACTTTTCAAAAAGTTTTTCAGGTTTTTTTAATTGGCTGCAAAGAAAAAGTTGGGAAATACTTTTCAATGAATATTGCACTTCCATGTTCTTGTCTTAAAGTATAATATTAAAATAAAATATCTCGTTGCTGCTGGTTGGAGTTTTTCGTTATGGGTTGATGTACTTTTGTTATTGTTGTGTTTCTTGCGTACGTCGGTGAGTTACTGGTTATACCCATCGAGGGTTTTTCGAGTACGTTTGTAAGTTTCTGTTGATAGGTTATGTTATCCTCAAGAGGGGGCCTTAGCGGTTATTTCTGTGTGCGTCCAGCTCTCCCGGCGTCCTTCTGAAGCATCTTCAAGCGATGGCCCTTGAGAAGGTTGGGCTGTTACAAGTAAGATGTTCCTGTCCTTCGCTTACCCCAGCATCATCAAATTCCGTGGTACTTACAGTACTTAGTGGCTGAGATTCTCGCTGCGCTCCTTGCACATGATGCTTGGGTTTTGCAGGTGCTGGTGCTCCTCCCCTTGCTTTTGGTTAGCGCCCGTTTGTCTAAAGCACTTTGGTGCGTTCATAGGGAGATTGACACGTCCTCTATTCCGTCATTCGCCAGTCTGACGCCTTTCTTTGCTAGTAAGTGCGCGGTCTCGTTTCCATCGACGCCCTGGTGACTGGGAACCCAGTAGATCTGCACTATTTTAGTCATGCTAAGGATATCTATCGCTTCCCTGCTCGCTAGTACATTTTTGGAGCAGATCATGGATGACTGCAAGTATATTATCGCTGCTTGACCACGTCGTGGGGAGTTCTTTGTTCTGCGCGACCTCCGCTGCTTTCTTGATGGCGAATATCAATAAGGCGTTGAACTGCCTTGCCTGCGATCAGTTTAGCCTGTATGTCTAGGTGGTCGATTCCGAGTATAGTTTTGAGCGCTTTTGTTGGGGCTGACCTCAGCGCCCCGCTGCCGCTGAGTTCTCTTCATATGCTTATTGTATGTCTTTTTCTCCGTAACCTATCACTACAATAGGACTACATACAGCAATGTCGGATGCACAACAGAGATGTAGATCCATTGCATAGGAGCAGGTGACAGACCTTTCGTGGTGCTAAGCATCTTCATGGATGCGTATAGCGTTTCGGTAGCCTTTTTCATACTTCTATTCTTGGTAAAAAGGTACAGAGAATGAGGTCCGTCTTGACCATGTTGAAACTGAGCCCTAGGTTCCCTGCACGTTCACGTATAAGCCTAAGAGTTGATTCCATTATGGAGCTGAGGTTCAACTTCCAATTCGTATCCTCTCAAATCTCTTAACTAAGTCGTCTAGATGAATCCAACTTGTGGTGTGCATCTATGCACTTCCTTCACCATGGAGGTGGTGCCCCACTCTGATTGTACCCGTCTACAACATAGAAGGTTTCTTATCCAGGGTAAATAGCTGGGTGCGTGGTGATCCATTATCGCGCATGTGCTTGCGTTGTTGAACGCGCCATAGATGTCTACAAATACTCCTAGGGCATACTCTTTGTTGTAGAGTCTCTTCTCAATGTCGACTACTAGCAGTGCCGTCTCCCCCGATTTCCGTTTGAGTATGCCTGCTAGTTGGTTGACATCAGTCTCCCAACATCTGTCCTGTCGGTCTGTAGTCCTAATATGGTCTAATATGGGTGCACTTTCCTACTTTTGAAAGGAACACAGAACTTGAGATCCGCCAATGGATAGGGATATAGCCAGTGCTGCCACTTTAGAAAGTTAGTGGCCACTGTTGGAAACTTTCAACCAAATTAAAACATTCATTTTTCAATGCTATTAGCGACGAATCTAGTAAATTGAAATGTTGTAGCAATTTAATTACATACGAGCTATTTTTTTTTAATTTTCTGCCTTTTTGTATACCTTTTTGTAATTTATTGCACAAATTACGGTTAATAATGGTTTACAACTCAGTGATTCGATTATATGAACAACTTAAAAGTGTGTGGTCACTATTTTGCTGGGTTGTGTGCTTGGGTTAAGATGCCGAAAGTTAATGCAAGATGAGGAGAACGGGTTGCACTGATACACACATACTGTACATATTGTAAATCCGCAATAGGTGCAAAACTCTTTAATATTCGCCTCAAAAATACATGTGGCTACGATGGACGCATTTACGCAAAAAAAGAAGTTGCCTTGTGTTCGCAAGTGAACAAAACCGGAGGAACAGGAACAGGCTCTATGCCTTCACATTGCCAAACACTGTGAAGCATAGTCTGGCACACTTAGTCCTAGTTAGGTCCGTTGTGATACCGCTTGAATCTTTTTCCCCCTTGACCCATTTAGCATAGCTCCCATCCGGTTGTTTTATGAATTTTATTATTCTTGCTAGGCTTGTGTTAGCAAGCTCTGAGAGATTTATCATGAAATGATTTCCTAAATGAGTTAATCTTGATCTGCAGAGGGCCGGGCAGCAACAGAACAGGTGTTCCACCATTTCCTTTTCCTCTTCGTCCCTGCAGCTTCTGCAAAAATCATTTTGGGGTGCGCCCAGTCTGCTGGCAGACTGAACCCACTAACCATACCACACTCGGTACGATTGAGTTTTAGTAATTTCGAAGTTCTTTTCTTTTTGGCGAGAAATGCGGCAGCGTTTTGTTAATCCATGTAGATGTTAATCCATTTTCTTTGACAGTTGGTGTTAGTATATACCTCGGCCGACGTGGTTATTTAGTTTTGAGCCGTCAGTGTAGATGCTAACTGCTTTTGTGGGCCCCGGCTGACCGTGCTCCCAGTCTTTTCTGCTTGGGAGCACGGTTTCAAAAGGGGTGTTGTCAAATTGTATTGGTTTACATAGATCCGTTTTGTTTGGGATTGATTTGTTTTGCTCGAGATTTCAGGCATGGCCATATGTTTGGGATTTCCATTGTCCAGTGTCTCTCAACCGAACCGCCAATATTTTAGCCCGTTCCATGCCGGCTAAGTCCAGACTAGGAAGGGTTAAAATAGCGTTTAGCGCGTCGTTTGGGATACTGCGAGGGTCACCACGTATGCATATGGATGCCATCCGTTGAACCTTGTTTAGGTTTGCTGTGGTTTTCTGCGTATTCAACGCAGACCACCAGATAGATACTACGTTGAGTAAAATAGGCTTTACTATTGCTGCATATATCCAGTTGACGATATTTGGGGACATACCCCATTTCGTCCCGCTGGTCTTCTCTCTTGGTTGTTCAGTCTCCATTTCAGACGCTTGTTCAGTCTCCATTTCAGACGCTTATCTAGTACTAACCGGTGAATGTGCTGACCTTGTTTTAGCCAGCTTGTTTGCTCAGCCTAGCAGCATTCCGGTTGCTGGGCAATCGTGTGAACTATATACCCTATTGGATCGAAACTTCCTTTTACCTGCTTACCTACTTTTTAACGAGTACAAAATACCTTTTCACTCTCCGAGTAACGGGTAGAAAAAGTCCCATCTTTTAATACCCTTGAAGAGGGTATTATAATTTCATTCAGAGGATTGCAACGCAGTGAAGGAGACATTTTCGACACTGTAAAGTATATGTGTTCTGTATCAGCATCAATAGCTGAGGCGAAATTCATGTCCGTCTAGCCGTCTCTCCGTCCGTCTGTCCGTTTCGCCGCAAACTAATCTTTCAGTTTTAAAACCATCTGCATAGTTCTTCGGAATCATTATTATTTTGTTTTTTTATACGCTTTAAATTTTATTAAAATCAAAAAAGGATATAATATAGCTGCCATAGAAACTATCGAATAATTGAGCTGCAAATCAACATAGCTTCAATGTTTTTAAACATATGCGCAAGTAAATCATAATTTTAAAGTTTTCAAGAATATTTTCGAAAAAAGTAAATAGAGTGCTCCCTTTAAAAAAGCTACATTCAATTTTGATGTCTTTAATTTAATGTTTTTTATTAATAATGGTATCACATACATAATTTTTTTTTATTTCAGAAGTTGATAACATAAAAACCAACCACGTTAAACAAAAATTGTAAACACAAAATAGTGAAACAGTTTTCATAACAAAAAACAAAATGAAATGGATTCAGGAATGATTAAAAATATTTTTGAGGGACTACTCATTTACATCATTTTCTTGCTGAAAGAAAAGGTTTAACTGTTAAGCGAAGTGACATCCATCTTTCATCAAAATGTTAAGCCGTTTCGAAGCAATTTCTACTGTTCTGTATGTATGTCTTGGAGGACTATTCGCCACAACTGTGGCATTAAGCACCGACACAAAAAGTGATGGGAATGCTGTCAACGCTGGAGGTAAAACCCTTAATGACGGTAAGTATTGCTAAATAAATAATTAATTAATTCAAGACGGGAGAATCTTACCCTGTGTAGAAAGCATTTGTTTTTATACCCTTACAGAGGATATTATAATTTCAGTCAGAAGTTTGCAACGCAGTGAAGGAAACCTTTCCGACCCTATAAAGTATATATATTCTTGATCAGCATTACTAGGAGAGTCGATCTAGCCATGTCCGTCTTTCCGTCCGTCCGTTTCTACGCAAACTAGTCCCTCAGTTTTAAAGCTATCTGCATAAAACTTTCGAAATGTTGTCTTTCTATTGCAGGTAGTATATAAGTCGGAACGAGCCAGATCGGACGAATATAGCATATAGCTCATATTGGAACAATCGGGAAAATAAATAAAAACAAGAAAGAAAGCAAACTTCGGCAGGCCGAAGTTCATATACCCTTGCAGCTATTGCAAGAATTAAATACTTTTGAAAACATTAAAATTATGATTTACTTGCGTATATGTTGAAAAACATTGAAGCTATGATGATTTGCAGCTCAATTATTTATTATAGGTATTTTATATATTTTTATTATTTCTATAGGAGCTATGTGATATAGTCGTCCGATTTTAATGAAATTTAAACCGTAATTCTGAAATAATTACCCAATACTATATGTCGAAGAACTAAGAAAAAAATTAAAAAACAGCTTAGTTATAATTTTTTTTTTCATTAACTTTGCTGTTTTTTAATTTTTTTTTAGTTCTTCGACATATAGTAATGGTTAAAGATTTCAGTATGACGGTTTACATTTTATCAAAATCGGACGACTATAACATAAAGCTCCCATAGGAACAAAATAAATATTTAAAAAAAAAATTTTTTTAAAATTAATATTTTTTATTTTGTAATTTTTTTAGAAATTCTTTTTGATTAATTAATAATTTGACAGTTCAGAATTACGCTTTTAATTTTATTAAAATCGGCAAACGAGGAACTCAAATATTTGAGCTGCAAAGCATCATAGCTTTAATGCTTTTAAACATACACGTAAATAAATCATAATTTTTATGTCTTCAAGAATATTTAATTCGATAAGAAGGATAATGCGTAAAATGTTGAATGAACTAGCACAGCCGAACAAAAACTTTAAAGGTGCTCAAGTCCATAAATACAAACAATTTTATGGCCGTAATAAATTGGCTTACAGTTTAAAAACAAAATTGAGCATCAATAAATAACACAGCCCGACAAAATTTTTTTTTTAGATATGCAGGCTTAATGGCACTTGACTATGGTAAATTAGCCTTTTATTAGCGTAGTTTCCCTGTCCAGCTAGGGTCCATAAGCCATGGTATTTGCGCTATTTTTAGTTTAAGAAAAGCTTTTCTTCTTTCTATTCTTAAGATAATATCTTTAAGATTGATCAACCAATTTTAGTACACTTTTTGCGAACAAAAAGTTTTATGGTTCTTCTACATGGTGTTTGTTATTTGCTTTAATAACTTAAGCAGAAGCGAATATGTAAGCATTTTAATTTTCAAAATCACAGTGAAATTAAAAAATCTCAACTTGTGAACAGCGTTTAAACAACGTTTTTGCCATCATTTTTTTTTTACATAGAATTACGTTGTGTTTTTATCAATTGAGAAATTGGTCATGTTTCTCTGAGCTGTTTCAGATTTTTAAATATTTTTTTCAAACCCAATCACACTTGACAAACTGTGCGCAAACCTGTCACTGCTTTAAGTATTATACAAAATTTTTTGAACATTAATTGGTTTTGCTTTTTACTTAAGTAAACATGGACGTAAACATGGAGGGGTTTTAAAACCTCTATAAAAATTTTAAACAGATTTTTAGAAAACATTTTAAATGTATAATTATTATTAACGATTATTACAAAGTTTTAAACCCTCTTAAGGTCTCAAAGACTACTACTAAATGCAAACATATTCGCTTCTGCTTAAGTTAGGGAAGCAAATCAAAAAAGACCATGTAGAAGAACCATTGTAATTGGCAAAAAGTGTACTAAAATCAGTTGACCATTTTTAAAGATATAAAAATAGCGCAAATACCAGACCAAAAGGACTATAGCTGTACTGGGAAACTATGCTTAGAAAAGTCTAATATCTGTGTAATTAATAAAATACCCATGACAGGGTGTACATCATGGGTATAAATACATTAATCCACACAAGTTTATTCTTAGAAACTTTTACTTATATTTCCCCATCGGTGAGAATCAAATCCGAGTTTGAGTTTTAACAATCGAAGGAATAATTTCAGAAATTAAGATTGTTATGAGTTTTTTGTTATTATTATTATTATTAATTATTTTAATTTATTCACAATACATTATAACGACCATTAAATTACTTTGCGTCAAATATTTTGTCTGCTTGTGTTGCAGTCGTTTTTATGTAGGTCTTGCTCTTACTAATCCTAAACAAGAAATTAAAAAGAAAAATACTATCGTCTAGCTCCCCGACTATTAGGTAATCGCTACTTAGCAAACATATTTCAAACAAAATTTTCCCCCATAAAATAAACGCAGTCTAGGTGGCGCCATCTGTCGAACTGCATAGCCAACACAAGAAGCTAAGTGCGTGTAATTTTGAGTCTCTGAACCTGAGTCGAGCAACGCTCGAGGCAATACAAACTCGCCACAGGAATAACTTTATCCGATGCGGTTGCATGCAAAACATTCGAAGTGGATGGAGTCTTCAAGAGTGTGGGCTGAGAAGGAGGTGGCAACGAGAGATTTTTTTTTTGAGAAATATATGTCAAGCATCGTGTGGTGAAAGGAATTGCACACTCTGCATCTGTTAACCTTGCATTATTCGTAGGCAGTTATTGCATAAAGGTGCTCTTTTAGCGAAATAGAATCTTTGCTGATCTGTTAGGGCTGCGAAAAAAGCGCAGTTTCCAATCTGATATTCAGAGTTGCAATACACGCCCTGTACATGGTCGTTCTGGTAGCGACAAACGAAAAACTCCTATTTGCATTCTTCTTAGGGTTAGATATGGCCTGCTGAACATTTTTGGGCTTGAAAGCCTCTTCCGCCAGGTATCGCCAGTTAAGTGGAAGCAAAGTATAATCAAACTGTTCTTCCCATTTTTTAGTACCTGCATCGACCTTACTCATTACTAGATGTTTTATAATAGCATTAGTAAGGAGTCATAAAGAGCTGTGACTGTGTCGATGCAATTTAATGAGTGTTGATATGTTGTCAGTAAGACAAGTATTATCGTACACCCGCGTCAAGCTAGCAAGGGCTTTGGGGTAATTTTCCGCAGTGACTTGAAATACCCTAAATGTTTCTTAAGTGTCTCCAGCTAAATACGAAATTAATGATTTCATTTTTTAATATCGTGTTTAAGTGTCAGTTTTGTCAACGAAAGTTTCAAAAAAGCTTATAAAATTCATAAATTCGGAGAGTTTAATGCTAAATGTTGAAAGAGCGATGCTAGGCAGGCAGCATTGAGGCGGGCGATTTGCTGGCGAAGCGGATTCCTCGACAGTATTTTGTTTGGCAAACAAAAACACGTCTTAACGAGATAAAAAAGTTGTGACGATCGCACCTTCAACATAAAAAATATTTTATATCAAATTTTGTGACGGAAAATGAATAAGCATTTGACTAAATAAATACACTTTTTAAATTTTTCCATTCGGACCGCTTCATTCAGGTATATTGCCTACACAGGCACTTTTTATTTCAGCGTGACATTTTGCGTGACTTTCAGCGTAACTTTTACGCACTATAGAAGCTTTAACGACAAAAACTGCACCTAAGCAGTGTGTACGGCAAAGGCAAAATTACAAAGCTTCTGATCTGTTCAGTCGCTGTACCCAGATTATGAGTCTGCGGTGACGTGCAGACGAAACTAGCGCTAGTACTATCTGAGTCCCCAGATCACTCCCTAACGAGTGTGATCAATGTTATCAAAAAAGTTGTGCTATGACCTCGAGCTTTTCGCTTATGTATACAAAAATAAAAGGTCACTAAAACCGACAACAATGTCAAAAGGGGAATTACACGCCCAACACTTGTCACATGTTGCAAATGTGTTTAAATTGAGTACATTTTCCGCAATTACAAAATATGATAAAAAAAAGCTGTTATAAAGATTTATAACCCACTATGACCTCGAGCTTTTCACTTCGATTTGTGTCTGATTTCAATCAAATTAGAACCCAATTTCTGAAACAATAAACCATTACTTTGTATCGAAGTATATTTGAATCAATTTAAAAACAGCAAAACTATAATTTATTCATATGTTTTCCCGGTTGTTCCAATGGGAGCTGCATAATATAGTTGTTGCCACACCATGTGGCAAATAGAGAACAACAACACTAAATAGAATTACAACTTCTTTGCTCTCCAGACAAAGTTTTAATTTATCGATGGACAATAAGCAATTTTCATATAGAAAAATTTATTAATTGTGTTGTCGTGCCGCCAATCTCACATATACTGCTTGTTTGTGATGGGCGACGCGATCTCGTGCCATTTGGTTCGTCTAGTCAAGGTAGGCAGATATTCTTTAATCCATAGACTCCAAAAGTAATCCTTTAGTTGTTGCGCAATTCGGTATTGCTTACGATGACAGAAGCTGTTCACATCTCCTAGAGTTTGAGTTGAATTGGCTGTCCCGAGCAAAAAATGATTGGGCGTCAAAGGCTCTGGATCATCTATGTTAATGGGTAGATGAGTTAAAGGACGGCTATTTATTATATTTTCAGCCTCAATAAGCAAACTCCTTAGGGTTTCGAAGTGAGGCGCTTTCTCCTTGAGCGTTACGCTTAAAACTCGTTTAGTAGACCTTACCAAGCGTTCCCAGCATCCACCTGAACTGGGGTTTGAAGGGCAATTGAACTGCCTATCGATTGCTTTATTTGACATTTCCAATTTAATGTAATCCCAGTCAAAAAGGTCCTTAAGCTCATTATCTGCTCCAACGAAATTAATTCCCTCTTCTTTGGTCTTTCCGGCAATAAAGGCTAGTTTAACGACTTCACCACAAGATACGCACCAATATGCTACAGCTGCAAAGGCCTGTTCGCTCGCATCCACGAAAATGTGCAATGCGATATTATCTTTGACTGACAAAAATTCTGGCAGATAGCATCTATTTAGTTTAAGCTCTTTTGCTTGCTCTAACTGAAGTACCCAAAGCTTAAATTTGCAAAATAGATTTTCCGGTAACATGTCATTCAAGTGTATCCCAGATCTCCAAACATCTTGGATCAAGACTTTGCCGTGTATCATTAGGTCTGGTAACATTCCAAAGGGATCATAAACGGACATAACTAGACGTTTAGTAGGGCACTTCATTCCACTCACGATTTCCTTGTCGACACGGTTAGGCTTGAGATCGAATACAAACTTATCAGACTGACTATCCCAACACATTCCTAAAATCTTATCCGTTGATTCGCTGTTAATTCGAACCGTTGGTTTCACCAAATCAGTGGTCCTCGAGACATTAAGCGATTGTTGTATACGTTTGGAATTGGAAACAAAGCCTCTGAGCTCAAACTTTCCCAAATTATGGAATCTGAAATGCTTCTTCTTCAGATTTGAAACTGGCTACGAAGTCGTCCACATAATGCTTTGTTTAAATGGCATCGATAACCTCTTCCCTGTAACTTTCGGCATTTTGTGCGCTAATGTTCTTTATGTATTGAGCACAACAGGGCGAGCATGCTGCTCCAAATATAAGGACAGTCATCTTGTATGTGTCGACCTGAGCATTTCGATTACCATGTCTCCAAAGAAACCTCAACGAATCTTGATCTTCTCTCTTGATGTCAGCACATACTGCGACTTGGCCTTGCCTGAATTTAAAAAGAATCGTCGTCAATGGTGGGTTTTCGACAGGTCCCTTCAAAAGCATGGTATTTAGAGAAATACCGTTGATCGTAGCTGCCGCTTCAAATACTAATCTCATCTTTTCGGGCTTGTTTATGTTTACGACACCGAAGTGAGTGGTCCAACAAGAGCGGCTTCACGATCAGACATTTTTACCGCGTATCCTTTATGTATGAAATCCATAATGGCTTTATCATATTCCTCCACTTTTCTGAGTCCGTGCATTTTGTTTTCTACGCCTGTAGCCTCTGAAAAGTCATTTTGTAGCCATCCGGGAATTTAATCACATCTTCTTTCCAAAGAAGACCAGTTTCATAGCATCCATCTAGAGTTTTAGATGTGTTCTTTAAAATATCCCTGGCTCTAGATATACTTGCAGATTCTAAAGGCTTAATTGGAATCTTTACTCCAACATTTTCTGTAGTGAAGTAATCTGATATCATGTCATGTATTTCCTGTTCAGGGTTGTCTTCTTTGGAACGGGCGTGTAGGACAACAGATAATCGCGATGATCCTTTGTCTGGGTCATCGGTGGAACCATAAATAAGCCATCCTAACGGTGTTTTAGCTGCAACTAGATTTGTATCTAGGTATACACTTTTAATGTTTGCTAAAACTAAAAAATCAAAGGATCTGCATCTGTATTTACGTTTATTGAAAGATTTCTTAGCAGAGCATTTTTTTTCGTGAGCTTCTCGAGATCTACCGATTGCAAAGATAGATCCAAAGTGGGAACTGTGTTTCCATAGATACGCAGCCATTTCTTATCAGCTCCAGGTGATCTTATGCGAAGATTGCATTCCATGGACAAGAATTCTTTAGCATGGTTTTCTATCCAGTTCAAAGTCAATTTTCTCTTTGGTTCAAGTACACCCAGACGATCTGCTAATTTCTCGTTTATTAATGAAGCAGACGAACCTTCGTCTAAGAAAGCGTAAGTCTGTATGATCTTATTGTTTGGCCCCATAATCTCAACTGTCAATACCCTAAACAATTATTGTCGAGAAGCTGGCTTGATCGTGTTAATCGTAGCTTTTTTTGGTTCAATGTTATCTTTCTTTTGAGAATCGTCTGAATGTAAAGAAGTATGGTGACTTTTCTTGCATCCATTTTTCTTAGACTCTCGTTTGTACTTACAAGCTTGCAGAGTGTGTCCGCGTCGAAGACAACCAAAACAGAGGCGAAGAGTTTTTATAGTTTTCCATTTTTCGGCTATATCAGCTTTTAAATATTTATCACAGTTATACATATAATGTTAGCCCTGACATTGATAACATTCCTTCTTGTTTCCTTAAGATGCATTATTCATTTTATGCCTTTGTCATTCTTCGTCTGTTTAATATTAACTGGGGCTGCAATGGTTGCCCTTGCAATGCTTCTAGCCATAGTGCTCAGCCAATTGCTGAAATGGTCTAAATTAGGATACGGCTGAATTGGCGATAAATATTCAATCCATTGAACTCGCTTACCTACTAAGCTCTTTATCAGAAGAAGAATTCTGTAAATGCTGAGTTGCATTTGCTGATTTCAAAAATATAACCAATTTGTCTACCTTAGAAGAGAATTCGACCCACTTTTCTAAGTTATTTTCTGTAACCGGGGCAATTTGGTTAACCATGTTCATTTGACTATTTATTAAAATTTCTGGCCTTCCATAAGTAAACTGAAGTCTTTCCATAATGTATACAACATTAGCCGGATTAATCAATAGACCCTTAACATCTTCTCTAGCCACTCCTATTAAACTCTTTTACAACCTCAAAAGGTTTTCTGGACTGCCATTGAATTCTGGTAAATCTATAAGTTTTCTTGGATGTATACTTCGGAAGTGCTGATATTGAACTACATTGCTATTATTGTTACCTAAACCATGCCCATCAACACCACCAACATTATCAAGCCTGTACATACCAACATTTCTATTTTGACGTTGAAAGGTTTCTCCAGCAACGTTGAAGCCATGACATCCTCCAGAAGGCCCGCGACTGAATGCTTTTCCAGAACCGTTATGATTAGCTGCGCCTACATGTGAGCCAGGATTGCCTGCGACTCAATGAGCGCCAAGATCAGCTGCGCCTCCATGCGAGCCAGGATTACCTGCGACTCCAAGATTTGCTGCGTTTTCAGTAGCGCCAAGATTAGCTGCGCCTCCATGCGAGCCAGGAACGTATGCGCCTCCAGTAGCGCCAAGATTAGCTGCGCCGCCATGCGAGCCAGGATTGCCTACGACTCCATGAGCGCCAAGATCAGCTGCGCCTCCAAAAGCGCCAAGCTGTGCTGCGCCTCCAATAACGCTAAGATCAGCTGCGCCTCCATGCGAGCCAGGATTACCTGCGCCTCCAATAGCGCCAAGATTGTGTGCGCCTCCAGTAGCGCCAAGATTAGCTGCGCCTCCATGCGAGCCAGGATGTGGGAGTACCAATGTACGCTTTGTAGTTTCTTCCAACATTTCTACAGCAGATCTGATTTCACTTTTACACATGTTCACCAAACGGGATTCAATAAGTATGACTTGGTTTGCCTGACCATCATTCAGGCTATTAACTCGAGCAGTTAATTCTGATTGAGCATCTTTTATGCTTTTCATCATGTCCATCATATTCCGAAAGATATCATTTTCGGGGACCTTCTCTTTTAAATCCATGATTGTTGTCGGAATCCATTTCTGCTTCTGATTCTGGTTGACTCTTTGGCGTCGGAGTAGATGTTCCAGCCGTTTCGCTCAATTCGAATCCCAACTTTTTCTTACTGCGCAGATTCATGTGTATGTAGGAGATAGGGGGTCTGGTTCGTCTGCCATTATGGAATTATATTTTCTTCAGCGCAGCGAGTCGCAATGAATTTTTCTGCACGAGCGTCTGTTCTGTTTCGCAGGCTTTCTTGAACTGCCTTCCTCTCGCTCATTATTCTCTACCTCTCATTGCGCCACGCTCAGTAGGGATTTCGCTCTCCTTCCCCACCGCGCTCTCATTCAAAAGCTTCTCTCTTCCTTATTTCTTTTTAACTTCGTTTATTCAATACACTCAGAGACTTACAAATAATATTTCTTCATTGCATTTCAAATTAATCTCCGACACGGCCTTCCTGACCTTAACACGACCTCGTGTTACTTAGTTTCACTTAAGATTCTTCTTTTCTTATGATACTTTACTCAAATTTCAACACAAATTTTTTTACATTTCTCATGTCTTCAAATGTTAGTTTGGCGGGATAACATTTCACAATTTCTCTTAGAGTACAAGCTCTCTTCCGCACAAACTCAACAATTTGGATATTAACTTTACATTCCATCAGACATTAGCTTAGCAGGATAACCTCTTACATGACATCAAGAGTACAAGCTCTCTTACGCTCAAGCTCAATCGTCTGGCTACCAATTCTCAGATCATCAAATGTTAGTTCAGCAGGCTATTCACATTACAATTAGAGTACACCGCTCTCTTCTGCATAAACTCAACCATTTGGATACCAATTTTCTCATACCACAGTCTGACCATAACCAAAACTTAAACTTAGTCTTTGTATGTGATTCTACTTGTGCCTCTCTTAGGTCTTATTGGTTTGTCTCTCTCGCCATCGTCAAACTCTTCAATCAACTCAATAGCCTCCCGCTCATCAGGTAGACTGCGTACACTATCATGTGGATACTTATACATCCGCTTTGTAGTTAATGACTTCAACAAATATCGATCACCATCAAGCAATTCTACAATAACAAATTGTCCTTTAAATTTTGGATCTAATTTAGTTTGGTGTCGCTCTTCACTTTTTAATAAAACATGATCGCCAACCTTATGATTTACAACTCGGGCATGCTTTTTATTAACTCTTTCTTTTTCGTACATTACATTCTTATCAATGTTGTTTCTAGCATTTTCTCTAGCTTTCTCGAGATCTATTCGCATGTCTTCATTGATGGTCAACATTCCCATTGGCCTTGCCTCTTTCCCTATCAACAATTCCAAAGCACTATGTTTAGTCACTCGGTTTGTGGTGCAATTTATTGCTAATTGAATTTCGCCTAACGCCTCCTGCCACGAACGCTCGCTAGTCTCCACCGCCGTTAACATGCCTTTGAGAACACTCATCACCCGCTCTACCTGCCCATTTGCTCTGCTTGCACCTGTCGCTATCACATGTAAATCTATTTTATTCGTGGAACAAAACTTACGAAACTCGCTACTTGTGAAGCATCTTCCCTGATCAGCTATAATCCTGCTGGGAACACCAAATATCGATATCGCGGACTTCACAGACTGTATGCAACTTGCAGTATCTAAATTCCATGTATGGTACAAGTAGACAAACTTTGTGAATGCGTCGATTTGAACAATGATATATTCCTTCTCGTCCTTTTTTCCACTTAATTTACCACTTATGTCGATATGTAAAGTATGCCATGGTATCTCGACTTTGGGTATGGGGTGCAATTCTAATTGTGTTTTACCTGACGCTGATTTCGACAATTTACACGTCACGCAATTTTCAACAAACTTTCTAACATATTTCGACATGTTCTCAAACCAGTACTGCTCGTAGACCTTATCTAGAGTTTTTTGCCAGCCTAAATGCATTATAGCTTCGTGAATGTAATTAATAACAGACCATCTGAACGCCCTCGGAACAATGGGCAACATCGAGTCTTGCCATTTCTTTGAATATTGTGATGCAACAAACTTTTTCTAATTTCGTAGGTGTTTGCTAGCTCTTTCTGCATTTCGTCACTATTCAATTCGGTCATAATTCTGGATATATTTTGATCACACTGCTGTTCAGATACAAGCCAGTTGTGAGTGATAGTTGCCAAGTCAACTCGTACTTCCATAACTTTGCTTGCATTTGCCTGCGCAACAACTTCGACGGGATTTCTTGATAAGCAATCAACATGAACCATTTGGCTCCCCTTTCTGTACTCTACCTGAAATTCGAAGGGCTGCATGAATGACCACCATCGATGCACCCGGGGTTAATACTGCTTTTTCACGACTCGCTCTGATGGAATTACAATCTGTGTAAACGGTGAATTTTCTACCGCTTAGGTAATGCCGGAAGTGTTTGATAGCATTATACACCGCCAATGTTTCGAGCTCGTATGAGTGGTATTTGGATTCTGCCAACGTGGTGCATTTACTGTAGTATTCGACTACCCTACGCTTCCCATCCACCTTGTGTATTAACATTGCGCCATACCCATTAGAGCTTGCATCCGTGTGCAATTCGACTGGAAACTGAGGATCAAATATAATCAACACAGGGTCACTAGTTAGCACCTTAATGATTTTTTGACGAATTTCCTCATGCTGCTCTTTCCACTCGAATGCATTTGACTTTGAAGTTAATTGATATAGCGGCTTCATTACTTCTGAAAATCGAGGTACGAATTGCCTGAAATAGGATGATAATCCTATAAACTGTCTAATCTGTGTGACTGAAGCTGGTTTAGGTAGTTGAGTTAGTTAGAAAACCTAAGTTTTCTATCTCTGTGTGCAGAAATTGACATTTCTTCACATTGAAAGAAAACCCCGACTTTGATAACACACTCAACACTGCTTCTAATCTTTCGAATGCTTCATCTGTGGAATTTGAAACAATTAGCACATCATCGATATAGACTACTGCATAAGTATTGACTAAATCCCCCAAGGCTCGAACTATGGCGCGCTGAAAGACCGATGAGGCGTTCTTCAGTCCAAACGGCATTGCTAGAAATTCGTATTGACCCTCCGCAGTCACGAATGCAGTTCTTTCAACGGAATCGGGGTGAATAGGCACCTGGTAAAAGCCACTGGCCATGTCTAAGCTAGAATAATATTTTCCACCTCGCAGGCGATCAATCTGGTCTGCGATTAATGGTAAGGGGTATCTATCTGACACAGTGTTTGCGTTTAGTTCACGATAATCGATGCATAGCCTGTCACTCCCGTCTTTCTTTTTGACTAGTAACATTGGGCTAGCGAACGGAGAACTGCTAGGTCGTATTACATTTGCTTCTAACATTTGCTGAATTTTGTCCCTAACTATCTGCTTCTCGTTTTCGCTAAGGCGAACCGCCTTTGAACCGTTTTGTTTCTATCCAGCAAACTGATTTCCAATGAACCCGTAGTTACACGCCTACTTGGGATACCATCTATGAAGAACATGGAATATTTGGTTAATATGTCGTTTAGCTTTGACTTATCACTATCAATTAAATCTGTATTAACATTATTTTTATAGTCAATCTTATTTAATGTGTTATCGTCAATTACCGATAATACCGTTTGAGTTCTATAAATATCAAAATTATTACTTTCTAACATTACTCCAAAGCCAAGTTGAAAAATGTCTTGTCCAATTATCATATCATATTTGAGACACTTATTACCTACTACGTGGAACAACAATTCAAAATTAAATTCTGAAATTTGTACGGTAGACAGAATTTGCATGGTGCTATTGACAATATTGTCGCCAATGCCTCTTAAAACTACCAAATTATGACATCTTTTGCCGCCTAGCTTCTCGCCTGTTGTTTCTTTTACCAACCAGCATTCGGAACCCGAATCAAAGAAAAATGGAAACCGCTCACCGAATTGTATTGCAGTTCCGTTAGGCTGAAGAATCGCGCACATGTCCAACGTTGCCGCATTTAAAACATGTCACAGTTGATCTCTCTCTCTCATCATCGTTGATCTGCCGTTGCCATGGCCTGCTCTTGTCTCGTTCCTCTCTTCTGCTTTCCTCCTGCGACACTCTATTGCTTTGTGCCCCAGCTTTCCCCAACTATGGCATCTAATCGGCGTTTGCATTTTAAACCTCTTCTTCTCGGGGCGCATGTCAATTCCAGAGAATTCAGAATTTCTGACGAACGAATGCGCTTTGAGTTGTTGTTGTAACTCCGCTCTTGTATTTATGTTTGTTGTAAACACTAAGCGCTGCAGTCTGAAATCAATTTGCGACGAATGTGCCAGAACCAACGATATAGCAATTTCTTCGTGTGTCATCGCTTTCCACTTGGTTAATAAAGATGTAACCATTCGGCTGGAGTACACTGATAGGCATTCGTTGGGGCTTGGGCGTCCCTTTAGCATATTTAGCAATAATGCCGCCGGCGTCTCTTTGCCTTCATAGCGCTCCATGAACAATTCCTTGAATTGCGCCCAGCTCATTCCGGCGAAGCATATTTGTGATAGCCACTGCGATGCACTACCGAGCAACGACTTGCTGAGCGTCATTACCAAAGATGCACCTTCTTGCGGATGTTCACATAAAATCATGCTGCTGCGTCGGCGTCAGCAGTTTCGGGGTTGAAAGTTGGTAACACTGCCGAGACAGGGCGCGTGCTAGGCGCCGGCGTGGATTGTGCTGCTTTCAAAAGTTTCGTAATCACTCTATTTTGCGATTCCAGAAGCGTGCGCCAGCTGTTCTCCGAATTGTCTTGTAGGGGTGGTGATCCCACTTCTGATGTAGGAGATAAGGGGTCTGGTTCGTCTGCCATTATGGAATTATATTTTCTTCAGCGCAGCGAGTCGCAATGAATTTTTCTGCACGAGTGTCTGTTCTGTTTCGCAGGCTTTCTTGAACTGCCTTCCTCTCGCTCATTATTCTCTACCTCTCATTGCGCCACGCTCAGTAGGGATTTCGCTCTCCCTCCCCACCGCGCTCTCATTCAAAAGATTCTCTCTTCCTTATTTCTTTTTAACTTCGTTTATTCAATACACTCAGAGACTTACAAATAATATTTCTTCATTGCATTTCAAATTAATCTCCGACATGTATACAATTATGAATTTCACAACTTTTCAAAATATTTTCCAGAAATTTCTGCGCACTTTGACGACCAGCTATTACAAATTTAAAAGAGATGTTGCCACACCATGTGGCAAATAGACAACAATAACACTGAATAATATTACAACTTCTTTGCTTTCCAGATAAAGTTTTAATTTGGCGATGGACTTTTTCATAGTAATTTTCATATGGAATACAAAAAATGTATTAAATTGTGTTGTCGACCCGCCAATCTCACATATACTGCTTTTTTGTGATGGGCGACGCGATCTCGTGATTCGTTGCTTAAGAAATATCGATAGTGGGCTAATAAGCTGGATATGAGGCTTGGCAACAATTTTGAATTCTAACGAACCAGCAACAATAGTCGTTCGATCCGGCTATTCTAATAGTTCTAAAACTGATGGCCTAGTTTGCGTAGAAACGACAAAGGACAAAGAATCGGACATGGCTAGATCGACGCTCCTAATGATGCTGTTAGAGTCGGGAATGTGTCCTTTTGACTGAAATTAAAATACCATTTGTAAGAATATAAAAATTAACGAGAATGTTATCTGGCCCTATAAAACATTAAAATTTGAATAATTTTTAAGATATATTCTTAGATCTTGCTAATTTTTTTGCCAAGTATATGATTTCAAAAAAGATTTCTTAAATTAAGATTTGTTTTAAATTTAAAACAATAATTAATATTTTTTGTATTTTTTAAATATACCAACAAAAAATACGTTTAACTAATAACTTGCATCTGATGCAAGCAAATTTGGTTTCATTCGACGAGTATTTTGAATAAAATTTAAACTGTGTTAAAAAAGTTTAATATTTTACCAACCCAAGCTCAGGAACTCCACTTAAAAAAACTTTTAGTATGTCACTTTCACGGCCCTTTCGCCTCAACCAATAAATTTTCCTAATGTCTTGATATGCAATTCTTATTCATTTAGTGATACCTTTCGATTGGTGTATTACTTGCAACGATCGGACTATCACAGCAGAGTTTTAATTCTGCGGCTATATAATAGTAGTATACTAGGCGCACGCTCTGGTGCGCATCGTCACTACATGTACTGTCGTCCATAGTGATATTTGATTTTGAATAAGTCAAGCATTTTCATAAAGGGTATCTAGGATTTCTAAACGAAACCCTAGCTCAACCAGTGGTATAGCGATATGTTCGATTTATACTTTTCATGAACATATCTCTTTTGCGTTTAAGCTCTTCGATTTCATTGGTTACCATTGCTTTTTTTTTTGTGTCGAAGAGATATATATATATTTTTATTAATGTTATGTATTTGTTTAATAAAAAAAAAAAACTTACGAGTAATATGCCGAACGCACGCAGTGTAGGGGAGCTAAGTGCTGAGAGAAGTACAAAAATATACTCATTAGTGTTTTATATATATTTTATATAAGCCCTACGGCAGTACTATGCCGAATACCAATACCCCAAAGTGGTGGTGACTACGACGAAAACGGGGGAATTAAGTTTGCAATAATTGGGTCGACGACGAATAGCCACCGATGTTCTAGCATCTATATAAAAAAACCTATCTGTACAACATGAATAAAAAATCGGATAAATAGGATACTTACCCTGATTAAAATATATACTTTATAAGGTCGGAAACGATTCCTTCTACCTGTTACATACTTTTCAACGAGTACAATATACCATTTTACTCTACGAGTAACGGGTATAAAAATGCTATTACGTCAGGTAAAGCAATGGTCACCTTAATGACAAAAATAGCGAATTTTTATGCTGTATATGCCACAGTTAACTTTGCCAAACATTTAAATCATATCCGTCCAAACTAGCATTCAACATCAATTCTTAATAACGATTTAAAAAAATCTGATGCGAAAAATTCCTAAACAAGAAAAGAAGCAAACTTCGGCAAGCCGATGTTTATATGCCTTTGCAGCTACTGCAAAAATAAGCATTCCTTAATTAACACTTTTCAACGAATACAATATACCATTTTACTCTACGAGTAACGGGTATAAAAATGCTATTACGTCAAGTACATCTAGTGTCTTCTTAATAACAAAAGCAAACTTCGGCTTGCCGAAGTTTATATACTCCTGCAGCTATTGTAAAAATTACCATTCCTTAAAACATATAAATTTCGATTTATACGCGTATATGTTTTAAAACATTGAAGTTATGATGATTTTCGTATAGGCCAATATGGCCCTTAGCTCTCCGGATGGTTGCGTATGTTACGGGGTGTATCGAAGTTGTTGAGAATCGTGTCCTCCTGGAGGCTTCTTCTAGCGATGCCAATACCGGGGAGCCCAGGTATCTTCTCCTTGCCCTTGAGAGACCCCAACGTCTTCGCATTTCCTGCAACTGCCATTGTTGGTGCTGCTTAGTTTGAGTGCGTGCGTCGCGGTTAGACAGCGACCCGTGAGAATTCCCACTAGTAGTCTGCAGTCCTTCCTTCTTGAGGTTTTGCAGGTTTTGGTTTTCCTGGGGGTTCCTGTAGATTGTTAGTTTTGGCTGTTGTTTGAAGTCACAGTCAAACCGAATATACTCAGGTCTGAGAAGGATGGTCTCTCGAAGACTTTACATCCAGATACCAGAGTATTTCAGTCCGCTACGAGTGTAAGGTCTATTACGTTTGACGAGGTAGGGCCCACATAGTTGTGCAATTTTTGCTATCTCTAGGTTTGTTAATAGTACAAATTCTAAGAGTGACTCACCTCTTTCGTTGATGTCAGGGCTCCCCCACACGTTATGGTGTTCGTTGGCATCTGTACCCATGAGAAGTTGCTGCGCTTATGGGCTGGCCTTTACCAAGCTTCTAAGTTCCTCAGGTGGTGCTGGTCTGTCGTGCGCTTCATAGCAGGAAGCTACCAGAAGGCGCTTCTCCTCGCTCTCTAGCATCCCGACAGTAAGGTCATCAGAGCTGTAACGAGACATAAGACTAGCGTGGTTACCCTTTCGCACTAGGATGGCGATCCTGTCTTTGCTTACCGGTGGTATGTGCAGTGGGTTGTAATTTGAGGACATTATTCCCTGCTCCAGGGCAATGAGGAGCTCCGACTACGCGATCTTATTTTTTATGTATGTTGAGCTGCAGCACCCTCAGCGTCATGGTTACCTGGCTCACCTCCACTCGACGGGTTGACTATCGCTGTCAGGTCACCGTCCTCCTCCTCATCCGAGTCTACCAGCTTAAGGCCCTGGGCCAACCCGGGGCGCTTTTTAAGGCACAGGTAGACGCTTACAATGGCTTACGCCATCTTCTCTTACCTGGGGTAAGAAAGGTCCTCTGTTTTATTTTTATTTGGAGAACTACACTCTGGCCATCCTCGTTGGGTCGTGGGCTCGCGATGTGCAGTATTTTCCAATTTGCCGTTGGAATATCCGGGCTCTACCCTTGAAGTCTCCTTGAATCTTGATGGGGAAGAGCACTTTCGTCTTTGGTTTGGACGGGATTAGCTCCCTGTCGACTACCTCCAACTTGGCCCCCCTCCCACAAAGCTTTCACCTAGCAGACCGTTTGCGTCAGCCACTTCAAGGCCGGATCGTCGTTGCACTTGACGATTTTTACCCCGTTCAGCCACCCTGCACCATCGAATGTGGGTATGAGAGCGGTGGGATCATCCTCCATCCGCGCAAAGTGGGATTCGACCAGCCGCCATGCGCCGTCTTCTAAAGAGGGCCACGATCAAATGTCGATTGGACACCTCACTAACCTTCGCCTTCTGCGTAAGCTTCTTCGCTAGTTTTCGCGGGAGGACTGCCTCCTTAAGGCCGCGTTGCCGCTTGCTTACCGGTGCATCCTTGCTCTCGACTAAGCGTTGCCTTTTGTTGGTCAGCAACACCTTCACCTTATTAGCGAATCCGCAAGTCGATGCCATTAGAGGCAGTTTGGCGCCTCGAATCTCTTGATAAGGTCATCAACCACCATATTTTATAGTAGGGGTGAGAGGACACCTCTTAGTGGTGTGGCTTTGTGTGCCCCCATCATCATGGAGGCGGTGCCCCATTCTGATTGCACCCGTGTCCACTTGGAGGGTTTCTTATCCAGAGGTTGATGGCGGAGTGCGTGTTGGACGCTTCTAAGCGGTCTATTATCGCGTCTGTGCTTACGTTCGTAAATGTGCCGGATATGTCTACAAACACTCCTAGGACATATTCCTTGTTGTAGAGTGCCTTCTCGGTAGAAGCTACTAGCGAGTGTAGTGCCGTCTCCACCGATTTCCATTTGATGCACGTGTGCTGGTTGGTTGACATGAGGTTCCCCACATCGTTCCTGATCTGTGGGTCCAGCAGTTTTTCTAGTGTTTTTAGAATAAACGATGTGAAGCTTAACGGTCTGTAGTCCTTGGGACTCAAGTAGCTCCTCTATTGGTCCTCTATTGGATAGGCTTGCTAGACCAGTTGGGGGACTTAATTCACTGGTTGTCAGGTCTTGGTGTGCATTAGCATCTAGTACTTCTGAGCATCCTGGAAAGTGAGTTTGCATTAGTGCTGTAAGGGGTTCCATATTGCCCTCAGTCTACTGTCCGTCGTTACTTTTTAGCTGACTTTGTACGGTTGGTTGCTTCGATAGCACCTTCAGTAGTCTAGCCGTTTATGGGACTTTTCGATGCTGGAGCAGAAGTTTCTCCTCGAGTTTCTTTGTGCCATTCATACTTCTTTCTTGTACTCTTTGAGCAGGATCTTGTATGTTTCTATGTGTTCCGCGGTTGTTACTATGCCCGGGAGCGTTGCGAGTCTATATTTTACTAGCCTCTTGAGCTTATCGCAGTTTGTATTCCGGGGGTTCCTGTAGATTGCTAGCTTTGGAAAGTGTTTGAAGTCAAAGTCGAACAGAAGGATGGTTTCTCGAGGACTCTCCTTCCAGATACCAGAGTATTTTGTCCCGCTACGAGTGTTAGGTCTAGTACGTTTGACGAGGTAGAGCCCACATAGGTGTAAACCTCCCCCACGTTTGCTAGTTGATAGAATAAATTCTAAGAGTGACTCACCTCTTTCGTTGATGTCAGGGCTCCCCCACACGTTATGGTGTGCGTTGGTAGCTGTTCGCACCCGAAGTTCCTGGTCTTTCTGGCTAGCCCCATATAGCAGGAAGCTACCAGAAGACGCTTCTCCTCGCTCTCTAGCATCACAACAGTTAATTTATCAGAGCTGTAATGAGACATAAGAATAACGTGGATAACCTCCGCACTGGGATGGCGGTCCTGTTCCTGCTTACCGGGGGGAAAGAATGGGTTTTAATTTTAGGACTTTAGTCCGGCCACGGAAATGCCATGGCTCCTGGACCAAAGCTATGTCAACGAATCCCTGCTCCAAGGCAATGAGATGCTCCGACGACGCAATCTCGACACTGTCGAGGCCCAGGTTCTTCTCCACCTCGCCTGCCTGCAGTGTGTGGGCGTTCTTGTCCCCGGTGTGGCGCTTTTTGAGGCGCAGGTAGACGCTACCAATGCCTTACGCCATCTTGTCGTACCTGTGGTAAAGAAGATCCTCTGTCTCCTTATTTATTTGGAGAACTACACTCTGACCATCCTCATTGGGTCGTGGGCTCGCGATGTGCAGTATTTTTGAGTCTGCCGTTGGAATTTCCGGGTTCTGCCTTTAAAACCTCAAACTTAGCTCCCTCCCACATAGCACCATCTGACAGACCGTGTGCGTCAGACAACTAGGCCGGATCGTCGTTGCACTTAACGATTTTAACGCCGTTCAGCCACCCTGCACAATCAAATGTGGGTATGGGAGCGGGATCTTCCTCCATCCGCGCAAAGAGGGATTCGACCTACCGCGTATGGACACCTCACTTACCTTCGCCTTCTACGTAAACTTCATCACTAGTTTTCGCGGGAGGCCAGCCCGCGTTACCGCTTTCTCACCGGTGCATCCTTGCTCTCGACTGAGCGTTGCCTTTTGTAGGCCAGCATCTTCTCCGCCTCCTTAGCGAATCCGCTCATCAATGCCATTTGAGGCAGTTTGGCGTTGTGTAGCCTGTGTTATTTACGTGTTATTTAAAATAAAAGGTCAATTCACTAACACAATATTAAAAAGGGAATTAAAGACCAAACATAAATTGCGTAGGTTTTCGGAAAGCAGATCTCTTTCAAATAGACAATGCATTCAACTTTTATTATCAAAGCTAAAAAACCAGAAGTTTACGACAACGCCATAATTGCAAAGCTTCTGATCTGAGCCTAAGAGAGGTACATAGCTTGCCTTCCTCGACCTTCTTGTCGGCCCAGGCCAGCTTAGACTTCTCCTCCTCGAAGAAGAGAAGGTTCTCTTCTTTCTGTTTGCTTAGGCTTAGCACGCTCTCCAGGTCCAAGTCTTTGCCCTGCTACCGTAATTTAAGACCGCTGGCGACACGCAGAAAGGATTGCTGCTCCCTGTGGTCCGGCCGGTGGTAGCAGTCACGCTTCCCACAGCACCGGTTGAATCCTTAATTGGCTCCATACTGGTTTTTTTGGGGGGACCAATCCCTTTGCGTTTTAAGCCTGCCGACAAAAAGCTCCGCCAGATACCTCCTAAGCTAGACAGTACAATACACGGTCGGGGCAAGCGGCAATGCACTAACCGTCCCGGATAACTCAGCGCTCATTTGCCGGCCACCAAAATCAGCTAAAAACCTTTTTTTTCTTTTTTTTGTTGAATCTTCTTTCTTCTTGTGATTTTGTCAAAGCCCAGGAGATTTATTTGGCTTAAGATGCCCCTTGTTGACCCTGGAGATCTCAATATTCTAGAATTAAACATAAGTGTTGTGTTCGCCTTAGCTTAGTGCACGTATTGTGAACGTGCCGCAGCTCCACTTTGGTGAAAAACGTTGTAGAGGTGAAAAAATTCGCTTTTTCTGCATCGCTGTAAGCCCAAGAGCATTCGTCGTCTCGCAACGGTGTTTCAGCTGGAATCGGTGGGTTTATATTGGGATGAGGTTTCCAGAGTGGTAATCTTGTTTTCGTAGGTGAAACTTATTGAACATAAGTTTCTTGGGTCTGCTTTTCTTCTTGCCTCAGTATTGTAGAAAGCTTGCGTGTGGCAGCTACTAAGTTTTCGTGTGCAGATGGTAACCTGCTCGCTTGTCAGTCTCGACGGAGACAACGCTTTTCCCTGACCTTACTCAATATAACTGTTGATGAGATTCCTGGAGCCTGATATTGAACTTTTTGGTGTTGCGTTACTTGCAGCAGATAAAAGCAGTGCTTGTGTGAACTGATATACTTTTTGTATTTTAGCCAGTTCGTTCTATTCATTGTTAAGAACTGGGTTTTTGCATAGCTGAGGGCGATCAAAGAGGTGAAAAAGTACAGGCGTGTGGTCAGATGATAAATCGGCATCTATGAGATTACAGTGAATTCTTCTCGTGATGGCCTAGACAATTAAATCTGGCTGTTTATTCGGGTTAGTTGACCAGTAGGTAGGTCTTCTTGGCGGCTAGTGAGGTCATACCACAGTTTGTATTTATGCTTATTGTTGTAGCCTGCAAATAGTATGTTTCTTACGCTGAAAGAAGATTGTGTTTCATACGTTTATTTTTTATAATAAACCAATATACCACTACCACCGAGGGCTTTGCCGTCCGGATGATTCGTGCCATAAAATACATAATTATTAGTGTAGAAATTGTTTTTGCTTATTAGATGCGTTTCTGAGATTAAGATAATGTCAGTTTCCATCTGTTGGTTGGTAAGCATTTGGTCAGGTGATTTTGTTGTCTGCATGAATGTCATGAAGTTTATGAGGTTTTTTTTGCAGAGAGGCGATTAGTGATTAAAATCCAATGGGCGTTTTTGAAGTCTTTATTTCTGGTACTGGTCCTGTTGTTGTGATTGGAACCATACCTGGACACCGAAGAGCGTTAGCGTATGACACTCCGGGTAGTGTGATCAAATATACTGGCGTTTCTGCGTTTGAGTGTCTGGTTGCCCTTAAGGAGGGTACTGAAGATTATTGGTACTGGAACTTCTAAAGTTCTTTTAAGGTCTTGTATACCGGGCATCCTCTATAGTTGGCTGTATAGACACCGCAATTACCGCATTTCCTCACTTGTGCATCGTCCTTATTGGCTTTGCAGGATGCTGTGGCAAGTAGGTCTCTACATGCAATGCACACTGAGCGTAATGTACCCTGATTAGGTTTCGAGTGACCGAATTCTCGCCAGCTTGTGCATTGAGGTTTTCCACTTGTGTGGTTCTTCAACCGATATTCTACTATGTAGAAGGTATTGCAGATTATAAATGGGGTGAACTAAGTTCTTCTTGATTAGCTTCGTTTCGGCACATAGTTCAATTATATATATACGCTGCGGAACTTTATTTCTGTTAATTATTTTTATGGCTCCTTTTACCAAAAAGCCTTCCGATTCCAAAGCACGAACTACATCGTTAGTAGAAACGTTAGGTTCAATTCTTTTTATTACCACTTGCAGCCCTTTGCTGCTTTTTAAGCTGCTACGTATAAAAGCTTTTATTTTTGTCTTGTAATGCCTCAGTTACAATTCGTTAGTTCTCCTCATTAAGAATCTGGAGTTCAGTTTCTTTTAGGTTGCCCTTGGTCAGTGACATTACGTGAAACGTATGCTAACCGATGAGGCGAGTAATTGTGTTTACCAGCGACATGGCCTTTGGGTCTTGTTTGGGCTCTACTTCGTCGCCATTGCCCAGCAGTGCGAACTTATTTTTGTAAAGAAGGTTTTTGATCTTGGCCAATTTAGAAACGTTTTCATACCTATCCATCTATCCATATCAGTTTGTACCAAAAGGCGGCTTGATTCATTTTCAGTTTGAAGTGACGGTACCAATATGCTTAAGCCGGCATTTGTAGGTGGGCTACAAAGTGAAACCGACGCTGTTGCCGAGCTGTTGTGAGGGCAAAACTCACCGTTGTAACAGTGCTGGTTGATGATGATTTAGCTGACTTTTTATGCTTATTTGCATTGTTTTGGAGATTTCTTGCGGAGTAATTGGCGAATGTGTATGCCAAATGGTGTTCTGCAAGTTGAGGGGTGCGGGTCCCGCACTGCGGGAGATACCGATCACCGTCTATATAGGTTATGTTAGAAATTATTGACACACTTAGACTGCTCCCTTCATGAGCAGTTCAGATAGTTCAGATAGACTGCTCATGAAGGGATTCCCTAAGTGGTAGGTCTGCATAGTTCCGGGCAGGAACAGAACAGGTGTTCCACCGTTTCCTCCCCTTCCTCGCCCCTGCAGCTTCTGCACAAATCTTTTTGGGGCGCGCCCAGTCTGCTTGCATGTGTGCCGACCAACCAATGACCTTAAGTACTCGTATAAGCATTCCGCACTCGCTACGGCTTAGCCTTAGAAGTTCAGAAGCTCTCTTCGCATCAATAATGGCCATGTCTGACGAGAGATGCGACAATGCCTTACATGTGTCTATGCTAGGCTTGCAAGTCCTTTATATTTGTTTTTAATGTTTAGCTTGCAGGTGGTTCTCCTCCAATGTTCTCCTTGTCCGGAAGGAGAGGAACGCTAGTGCGATGCCTTGCCAGCTCATCTGCAATACAATTGCCTGCAATGTTTCGGTGTCCCAGGACCCATATTAGGTATATTTTAAACTGGAAAGCCATCTTATGTAGAGATTTGCGGCAGTTTGATATGGTTTGAAAGTTTGTATTGGTCGAGATAATCGACCTGATAGCCGCTTGACTATCACTGTAGATGTTTACCCATTTCTATTGATAGTTTCCATCGTTTAGGAGCAACATAGCTTCATTTATAGCATATACTTCGCTTGGAAGGCACTGCAGTGATCCGGAAGTCTGAAGGATTTCCTGATGTTAAGTTGATCGGAGTATATTTCTCCTCCGACTTGATTATTTAATTTGGAGCCGTCAGTGTTGAAATGGACTGCCTCTTTTAGGCCCGGTAAACCTTGCTCCCAGTCTTCTCTGGTTGGGAGCAATGCTTCAAAGGGGGTGTGGCTGTATTCAATTGATTCGCATAGATTCGTTTTAGGTGGGATCGTTGTGTCTTGTTGGAGTATCTGTATCTTATATCTGTTTGTGAACAGCACCAGCTCCGTTTTCGAGGGGTTTACCCCTAGACCTCTTTCTGTTGTCCAGTCAGAAAGTATTTTAAGTTTGGCGGTCGTGTCTGAGGGAATTTTCCTAAGAAAATATTGGGTACGTCGTCCGCATATGCCACAACCTTACATCCATGTTACACAGCAAATTATTCACTGCGATGTTCCATAGTAGAGGGGAGAGTACACCACCCTGAGGGGTTCCCCTGTTCACGATCATTGTTTGTGTTGAGGTTCCTAAAGTGGAGGTTACCGTTCTGCTCATCAGAAATTTATGGATTTGCTCCACGACTTGAAACTTAACCTTCAGGTCAGTGAGGGGTTCGGCTGCAGGGAGAACATTGTTGAAAGCGCCCTCTATGTCCAGGAATGCAACTAGTGCGTATTCCTTGTGGTTGAGTGACTTTTCGATTTGGCTGACTATCGCGTGTAGAGCTAATTCGGTGGACTTGCCCTTTGAGCATGACTGACCTGATGTGCAGTCCAATCAGTCGTTCAAAACTCTTAAGTAGAACGGATGTCAGACTTATAGGCCGGAAATCTTTCGTCGTCGTGTGCGAGGCTTTACCTTTGTTTCCCTCCAAGTTGATGGCAATGTTCCTATCTTAAGTATGGTGCGGAAAATTTTCTTAAGCCAGTTGACGGCATGTTGACCAGCATTTTGGATGTGCGCAGGGGAGAGATGATCAGGTCCTGCTGATTTAAAGGTTTTGAAACTGTTTATGACCAATCTTATGTTACGTTCAGAAAGAAGCGTTTCCAGGTCGATGCTTAAACCAGCTTGATTTTCTGAAAGTCGTTTTACCGGGAGACTACCCGGAAAGTTGGTGTCTAGAAGTAGGCTTAGGGACTCCTCACTAGAGTCCATGAGCCATCCGGTTTTTTAAGGTATCCTTTGGAGAGAATCTTCCTTAGGCGAGCTGCATCGGTTGTTTCCTCTATGTCTGCCAAGCTGATCGTTTTCCTTTTCTTATGGTCTTCTTGTAGGAGTCATGTTCCAACTTATGTTGTTGCCATTTTAGATCTTCGTTCCCCGCTTTCGCCATGCTAAAAAG
Source organism: Drosophila gunungcola (assembly GCF_025200985.1). Lineage (NCBI taxonomy): Eukaryota > Metazoa > Arthropoda > Insecta > Diptera > Drosophilidae > Drosophila > Drosophila gunungcola. The sequence goes on from NW_026453162.1 coordinate 1,945,910, forward strand.
GGTTCTGCAGCTGGATCTGAGTTCTGAAAGTTTCTGGGTTCACCAAGGAGGCTTTTTGGATCCCCTCGGTTTGAATTTAGGATAGGCTGATTCGAAGGCCATATTGCAGGCTTCTGTGAAAGTCCCTACTAAGTTATCTAGACTGGGTAGATCACTATTGTCATTATTGGAAGAATACCATGTAAGACTTCTCTATAAGCGCGCCAGTTTATTCGTCTAAGGCTGACGAATTCAGCTGGAGTAGGAGGGTCTAATGATAAAGTAGTTTCCATGAATCTGTGGTCTGAAAAGGAGTGCTCGCTTGAGACTTCCCAATTTCTGACCCTTCCCAGCAGACTGCCTGACACCAAGGTAAGGTCAATGACCGTTTGGCTATTTTTTGTGATGAAGGTGCATAGGAATAGATTAGAGCCAAGGATGAAATCAAAAAAAGAGTCACCCCTGTTATTGGTTGATGGGCTTCCCCACTAAGTGTGGTGAGCATATGCGTCGCGGCCGATTACCAGGCCGATGTTGAGCGCCTCGCTCTCTTCGACCAGTTTTCGGACTAGCTCGTCTGGGGGTCCTCCTTTTCGAAGGCCATGTACGCCGAAGTCACTCTGATGGTAGCCTCTGGAAGCTCCAGGCTTGCTACGGTGTTGTCTCTGTTGCTGTAATTATGAAGCAGAAATATGCTAAGGTGCCTTTTGACTTAAATGCCGGTTCTAATTTTACCTCTTTTAGGATCAAGTAGCAACTTGAATTCCTTGGTGCCTAGTCCAACGACCCAAGTTTCCTGTACCAGCACTAGGTCTGCCCCGCCGTCAGCCAGGCGGATCAGCAGAGCAGCAGACGCTGCCTTACTGTGGTGGAGGTTTACTTGCAGTAATCTTAATGTCATTTGCAACATTTACCTCCACCACCGTGACGCCGGCTTCCTCATCGTCACTGAGGTCGTCGTCTCCTACAGCCGGCTTCATCGTATGCATCACTCTGCTTAACGATGCGACGGTTGAATAGCCGTCCTCCAGCTCTTCGTCCCCGGGAGCCTCAAGCTCTTCCGGAAAAACCTGCTCGGCTGTGTTGCCGACCGGGTCCTCCTTCGCACTCGAGTCTCCCTTGTAGAAATTCACTCTGATCGCGCTGAACCCAAAATTCAGTTCCCCGTGAGCAGCCTCTATTGAGGAAACTGATTCCTAGTTCAGCCGACGATGGCCTGACTCACCGGCCCCTCACGCTGCTCCACCTTTACGATCTTCCAGTCGTGCGTGTGGCGGTTTGGGTTGCACCTCTGCAACATGAAGAGGATGTCTTCCGGCGTCTTTATGGATGACGGCATCCTCGCTTGAGGCCTACTGTGGACGTCACGCCAATCCAGCGCGACTTTCACCCCTTTGTAAACCTCACCGAGCTGCGCTGTCGTCTTCTTGTATAGGTCAGCTGACTGCTGACTACCGCAGGTCACCACTATGATGCTGCCTCGGAACCACCCCGCGTCCTTGCAGCATGGTGGTGTTGGCTGTGGAAAGTCTCGGAGCAGATGGCCAGCTTTTCCTCGACTGCCTTCCATTGATTTTTGGGGATCCGACCTCCAGGATTTCCCTCGTCTACCAGCCCAATCAAAATCCCATCCCGCGTGATGCCCGCAAAAGACAGTTTTGGTTGGATTTTCGATCTCTTTGCCGCAGGTCCAGGCAATACTAGAGATCGGCTTTGCGTTCTCTGCACTAGACCTCTCGTAGCCATATTTTGGTAGCACCTTTCTCGCCCACTCCACCTTCTTCAACCATTCGGCTGAGGGGTTGGCGATCTTGCTCCTCTTTTATGGGCGGAGGGTCTGGGCGGCAGTTCGCTTCTCCGCATACGTAAAATTTGCTTTGCTCGGTCTCAGTCTTAACCGCACCTTCTGCAGTTTTGGCGACGCGCACTTTACAGAGGTGCTGGCGGCCGACTGTCTTCCACCTTTCACTCCCAATTTGGAAGAAATTCTCCAGCGTGACGTGTTTCTTAGGAGTGCCCGGCACCATTGTGGTGTTTATTGTTTTTTTGTTGGTGTCCATTATTTGAATCCCACGAGTTGCGGAGAAAGGGAAGGTCACCCTAGGCGGAGTGCCGCGATGCCCGGGTAAGGCGATAGTTAGAACAGGGGGTCGCTATGTCCCTGAACCCACCGTTTGAGACTGAGCTAGTTTTTAACCCGGGCCCTCAGCCAAGCTGACTCTCGGCCCGGTCCGACTTTCACCTTAGTCCGGCCCGGGGACCGTCTATATATCTACGAATTCGTTATCTAATCGACTCAGGGTCAGTAGTCTCTGTCGTACCTCGCTCATTGGTTAAACAGAAGATCAAACCCAGCAATCTGCTTTCATTTGCAGCCAACCATACCATGATCAGAACATTTTGAATCATGGCTAAAATTCTTGATTTAGGCTTACAATACAGATTTTTTGGGATTTTTATTATTGCTGACGTTCCAACTGCAAAAAATTGGGGCCGATTTCCTTGAAACTTCCAACTGCTAATCGACTTGGAAAACAAAAGCTTGGTTGATTTCGTAACGGGGTTTAAAACAACCGTTCATCATGAGGTGTCCAATCAAGTATCTGTATCAATCGTGCAAGGACCGCTTTATCTCCAACATATAACACAAAAATTTGTCACCGCGACAAAATCAAGTATAATAGGAGTTCCACTCCACTCGCCATTTCATCGAAATTAACGGTTGCCCTATCGCGGTTCGACCTCGCCGCCTTGCTGGGGAAAAACTTGCCGCGGCCAAGGCAGAAGTAACTTTCCTAATACAGCAAGGAATATGTAGCCCGTCCAAAAGCCCTTGGTCATGTCAGACTCTATTAACAAGCACGAAGAGCATCTTCACAACGTTCTAAAAATCATTAAGGAACATGAACTTCGCGTCAACATGGACAAATGTCAACTTGGTCAATATTGGCCATTCAGAACCACCCTCGCCCCGACACTATTAGCCAGCTCGGCAGATTTTTGGGAATCGTTAATTATTATCGTCGATGTATTTCGCGTTCATCTCACATTCAATTATCTTTGTCAGAGCTGCTTAAAAAAATTTATCAGCGAATAATCGAATGACCGCCCGAAAATAGCGTGGCCAAAGCTGCAGTTCTTTCCTTTCCTTTACCAGGATCGGCTTGTGATGCTTCCGTCACTGCAATATGAGCAATACTAGAGCAATTTACAAACAATTCTTGGAAACCAATGGGATTCTTCTCGAAAAAGTTAAGCACCACTGAAAAGAACTACAGTACTTATTATAGAGAATTACTGGCTATTTACGAAGCAATTAAACACCTCAAGCACTTAATCGAAGCCCGGAATTTTTTCATAAAAAATCGATCACAAACCTCTTATTTATTCAATCAAACAGAGACCAGAGAAGGCATCACCTCGTCAAAATCTCAATTATATATCACAATTCTCAACATCCATTGTTCATCTAAAAAGGTTCTGATAATGCAGTAGCTCATGCTCTTTCTTGGTTGTAGGCTATTTCCATGCCTGTATCGGAGAGCCATGCCGAAATAGAGGAGTCCCAGGCTGTCGATCCCGAACATACATGTTTACTTTAAGGGAAAACCTCATCAAAGCTGCAGTGGACTAGTTTTGACAGAAATATTGGAATATACTGTGACGTTTTAACAGGTCACTTGCGACCATATATTCCGCACATGAACAAGGATGTGACCACCTGGTGCAGAAACTGTATAGCTTGCCAACGTTCATAAATAAGCAAGCAAAACCATTTGATTCCTGGAAAGATAGTAGTCCCAAATAGTACATTCGACCATGTGCATTTGGACATAGTAGTATCAAAATCTACGCTATTGCTTAACGATGATCGATCGATTTTCACGTAGGCCGGAGGCAATACTATTAACCAATATTACCGCTGAAACGATTGTCACCGCCTTTTGGACTCACTGGATTGCAAGTTTTGGGGCACCCAAAACCATTACCATGGATCAGGGATCCGAGTTTGAGTATGCATTTTTTAAGGAACTCGCCAAACTGCACGGGAGTCAGCATATTCACACCACGGCATATCATACCCAATCTAACGGTCTTGTTGAAAGATGAGACCGATCTTTCAAGTCAGCGTTAATGTGTCAAAATGGTACTCTCTAGCCACAACACTTGCCATCTGCACTCCTCGGTCTTCGTTAGTGTTTCAAGAAAGATTTAAAGTCATCAGCCGCAGAAATGTTATATGGAGCTCCACTACGTCTGCCAAACGAATTTTTCAACGACCTTGACACAGAGTCCCATCCCTCGACCTTTATATCAATATTTAGAGAACATATGCGACTCTTAAGGCCTTCCCCAACGAGTCATAATATTAACAAGAAGCTTTTTAGGCTGAAAGGAATCGATCAGTGCTGGTTAAACAGCCATTGGAACTACCATATACTGGACCTTTTGAAGACATAAAACGACACACGGACAATCTTTTTATAGTAAAAGTCCACAACAAAGAGACGGCAGTATCCGTGGATCGTCTGAAACCAGCCCATTTAATTGTGGATGAGGATTAAATTGATTCAACAAGCGCTATGAATGCGCACATATTCTAGGCAAAAAAATCCACTAGTGACGTCCTGACTGGAGTACTGTGGCGCCCCATATTATCCCTCTAATAGAATTAAAATGTATCGTAAGGCAACAAGTTAGAGATGACAAAAAAGATCTCCTCCCTAATCTCGATCGCTTGGCTTAGAATGCACAAGTGGCACGACGCTGTTTATATTTAGATAAAATAAAAGTAAATCTTATAAATTAACATCTTGGCATTTTATTGTATGCCAAAAGTTTGTTTTCTAGGAATGCATAGCTTGAAGTTTTTTGGCGGAGTAACGGGTATCTTATTTAGTTTGTTTGTTAGTTTTGACAATATAAGACATTGTCATTTGACTCTCATCGGTCAAATTGTGGTTGTTATAAAAAAAACAGAAAGAAAGAAAACTTCGGTTTGCCAAAGCTTATATACCCTTGCAGCTATTGCATAAATTAAACATCTATAATTACAAATAAGATAAGTTAAAATTTTTCTTTTATTGTTTTTTAAATATTTTAATAATTTTTGTTATATTTTGATTGTTTGTATGAGAGCTATATGACCGACTTTAACCAAATTTAAGCCGTAATTCCAAAATAATAATTCATCCTACATAAACTATAAAAAAAATTGAAAAACAGATATGTTATAATTTATTTATTTTTTTTATTTCTATGGGAACTACTTGCTATAGCCGTCCCAACCGGCTTGTTCCGACTTTTATACTACCTGCAATAGGAAAACAGTGATGCTGATCAAGAATATTTATACTTTATAGGTTCGTAAATGTCTCCTTCATATCGTTGCAACCTTCTGACAAAAATTCTAATACCTTCTGCAAGGGTATAAAAAGCTTTACAAATAAATACTTTGAATTGGTTATATGTCATAAGTAAAATAAAGAAATGAATTTAGACTGAATCAATTGATAAAATACAACTTTAAACTACAAGAAAATTTAATCGTCATAACTTTAATGTTTTTAGACATACACGCATATAAATCGAAATTTTATATATTTTAAAGAACATTTAATCTTTGAAATAGTTGCAAGGGTATACACACATCGGCTTGCCGAAATTTGCTTGCTTTCTTGTTTTTGAAAGTGTAGATAACTTTTTTCACCTTTTTTCATGCCATTATTATATTTTATCTCCAGTTCTGTTCAACCGATAACGGTCTTTAATAGCTTATTTCACTAGAAATAGATCATTCTTGAACTTTCCTATAGATTTAATAAGTTTTCTTATATAGATGCTAGAGCTCAACAAAATTTAAAAATTGCTTTAACTAAAGTTCCGACAACATAAATTGATTCTTACAAAACCGAAAAAAATTTTATCACTCTATCTTGAAGATGGAACGTTCACGAACAAAATATTACTATATATCAAAAGATCAATCGGAGCAATGCTTTGTTTGTGCTTTGCATCTTAATTACAGCCACATTTTGTCGCTTAAGGGGTTATACAATTCAAACATTTTTAAAAAAATTATTTTTTTTTGAATTTATGTTATTAATGTATATATATTTAAGAATACACACTGAATTTTTTTATATAGTTCCGGAGAATATTTTCAATGTTACACCCAAATTTTAGTACAAGTACAAACTTTAATTGCGTTTTACTTAAAATAGTGTTTTCAAAGTCGGTGAGCAACATAACTCGAAAACGGTTCGGCCGCTTAGTCTCAAATTTTAACACAAGCTTCTTAAATATAAATAAAGGAGCTGTAGCTCCTTTCCAAATAAATATTTTGTTTAATACTTAGTCTTAAAATACACAATACAAAGTATCAGATAATTAAATAAAATAGTTTTCTCAGAAAAATTAAAAAAAATTTGATTTTTTCGGCTTTCTAACTGTATATAACCCCTTAAATAAATTACGGACGCCGAAAAAATGGAGTTGCTTTTACGACAAATTTATCGAGGGTTAAGCTTTTTCGGATAGATGAGAAACCGTTCTGAGCCAATTAGTTTTAAAATTCGATGCTTATTAAAATTAGGCTTTGTTTAAGTTAACCAATATCAAGGGGTCACGGTCTTTCTGTTATTTCTACCATCGCCGACCTTTCTTAAGCAGCACAAGACGAGGACATTTTTTTTAGAACACCATTTGTTTTAAGTTTTAAATTGCCTACTATACGCATTGATGGCTTTGTCGAAAATGTCCTCGACCATAACCGTCGGCTTTAATTAAATTAACAACACGAATTGTCAAACGCAGCCAGCGCAGTCAGTCAACGCAGCAACAAGCAACGAAAGGCGAAGTTAGGGAAAACAAACCTTATTAAAAACGTGTCAAAAACATTTCCATTAATATTTCAGGTGCAACTTTTTCACGACGTGGCATGTCAAAGTTCCAAAGCCAAACTGCTTGCGGGAGGCTACGAAATCAATTTAAATTAAATAAACTTTTCTATTTTGAAATTTTTGTAAAAAATCCTTTTGGCCTTTTAATGATTTGCCAGTTTACACCTTTAATTCTTTTAAAATCTGAAAACGATATTTTATATCTGCCACAGGATCTATCAAATAATTGAGCTGCAAATCATCACAGCCCTAATGTTTTTAAACATTATAAACATAAACAAAATTTTAATGTTTTCAAGAATATTTAATTTTCGCAATAGCTGCAAGGGTATATAAACTTTGGCATGTCGAAGTTAGCTTCCTTTCTTTTTTGCTAAACAATCAAATTGGCATACCCGTTTTATTATATTGTTTTTTTTTACATATAAATATGTAAAATCTTCAACTACGTATTCTACCTGAAAAACATTCGATGTTGAGGTGGCGCCATCTGTCGAACTACATTGCCAACACTAGAAGCTAAAACCGTGCAGCACCCCCACCCCTCTGCCTTCCGCAGAACAACGGCAGAGGCGCGGCAGAGCGGCAGTACAGGACTTAATTACCCTATAACTTCTAGTATTAGCTCGATTTTAAAAATCACTGAAAACATATGAACAATCGGGAAAAGAAGAAAAAAAAATTAGAGCTTTGCTGTTTTTAATATTTATTTTTTCATTCTTCGATATAAAGTAATATACTATTTTTTTTCTGTTGTATTCTAATGTAGTTTGACTGCACTCGGACGCTGGCAAACGCATAATTCGTCTTTTCCCCCATTCTCTCTACCTCTCTAACCATTGTGTCCCGCCAGACCCAAACGAAGTTTATCGAAAAGGTTTTGGTGGCGCACAGCCTCTTGTACGCCCTTAGAATTTAAGATAAATTATATATTTGGAAATATGATTTCAATCAGAAGTTTGCAACACAGTGAAGGATACATTTTCGACCCTATAAAGTAAGTATATTTTTTATCAGCATCACTAGGAGAGTCGATCTAGCCATGTCCGTCAGTCCATCCGTTTCTACGCAAACTTGTCTCCCAGTTTTAAAGATATCTGCATGGTACTATCCCAAAAGTTGCCGTTCTATTGCAGGTAGTACATAAGTCGGAAAGAGCCGGATCGGACGACTAAAGCACATAGCTCAAGTAGGAAAAATCGGAAAAATAAATGAAAAAATTATACTTTTGCTGTTTTTTTAATTTTATTTTTTCTTCGACATTTAGTAATGGTAAAAAATTTCAGATTTACGGCTTAAACTTCATTAAAATCGGATGAATATAACATAAAGCTTCCATAAAATTTATGGAATTTTATTAATTTATTTATCAAATTATTTTAACATTGTAAAGGAAATGGGCCTTGTACGGCAACAAATTTTCTTGGTGCTCATAAAAATTTATGTCATGGAAGTTAAGCTGGCCGAGGATACGGCCCTAATAAAGACCCAATCCTGTTGGAATCCCACTACCTCTTAAAATAGAAGAAGAATTTGAGGAGATCGAGCTCACAATATTTTTTAATTTTTCAATTAAGCTTAAGCTTAATTTTTGTGCCGTTTTTTTAATGAAGTTAATGAATTTTTTTGTTTTGGGAGCAGTTTTGATTGCCTGAATACCAAGCCTTACTCAATTTCTCTTAATTTCTAAAGGCTTCAATTCTTTTTATATATTTACAGCTCAATAAATTCCAAACTACTTTGGAAACGGAGTTGTTTTCAAAAATGTTTAAGAAGGTACTGGTGGAGGATGATTTACTTGCGTATATGTTTAAAATCATTGAAGCTATGTTGTTTTGCAGCTCAATTAGTTCCTATGGCAGCTATACGATATCGTTTTCCGATTTCAATAAAACTAAAAGCGTAATTCTGAACTGTCAAATTATTAATAAGTCAAAACTCAAAAACAAGATTACACAAAAGAAAAGTTACCTTAAAAAAAAAATTTTAATATTTTTTTTTGTTTTTAGACGGATAGACAGACGGACATGGATAGATCGACTAGATCGAATCTAGTTTGCGTAGAAACGAACGGACAGACGGACATGGCTAGAGCGACTCTCCTTGTGATGCTGATCAAGAATATATGTACTTTGTAGGGTCGGAAATGTCTACTTCACTGCGTTGCAAACTTCTGACTTTAATTATAATACCCTCTGCAAGGATATAAAAACTTATCAAAACCTTAGCTTAGGCATAGATAATTTAAATGTAACAGTTAAGTGAAAAATAAAAGAAAAATATAAATAAAAACCTTGTAATATATTTTTTTCGATATAAAATTGTGCATGAATTTCACAGATTTCATGTATGAAGTGCCACGGTTGATTTCATACACGAGTGATAAGTATAAGACATGGGTGTAATCATGGGTGAATTTAGTAGTAAATATGAAAATGCACGGTTGCATCACTGGTGACTTGCACTCTTTCACGGGTGACTCACCTCACGATTCACGTGTGGAAATATTTTTTAAGGAACTGCAGGGTTTTTATAGAAAATGTTGCAATGTTCTAGAGATGGAGTCCTTACATATGCCAATCGTTTTACAATATTGATAGGCCGCTTTCTTTTTTCTGTAACACTTTTTTTACCAATGAACATTCAGCTCCGGGTTGATCTCGTTCTGATGGTTTCCTTTTGCGTTCTGTCCCCTTTCCGCATTGGAGAACTTTTTCTTCAAACTTTGACTTCTGCCGCTCTGGGCCTGTTGAGAATGCATCGTCTTTCATATTAAGCTCACTAAAATCGTGGGCTTTCAGTTGTTGTTGTATCTCATTGCGACTTGTTACGTTATTGTGTATACCCAGCGCAGCAAACCATTGTCGATTTGGGCCATGTGTGCCAACATGAGCTATGTAACTCGAGATGGCTAGGTGTATCCTGTTAGTGGCTAGGCCATTAACACATCAATTCATGTACGTAATTGAACCATTACCAAGAAGCTGGATGACAGGAAGCCATGTGTGACAGTATCAGCCCTAACACGCAGCCAGGTAAAGGAAAGTTTGAAGCGAAAGGTCTAAAACTTATTTTTGTAGGATCTGAGAGAAATCCAAAAAGGCATATCGTCGTATCAAGAGATGTTGTATTTCTGGAAAAATCATTTTCCATTCGACGGGTGGATGACGAGAGTAGACAAGGTACTCGTTTATATAGTCCTTACTTCCTTAAAAAATCCTCAGGAAGATGGGAATCCGTAGGAAGATCAAGGTCCGCAGGAAGATGGCAATCCGCAGGAACAGAACAATCCGCAGGAAGACAGAAATCCGCAGAAGGATGGGAATACGCAGGAAGGTGCAAGCCCAAAATTACAGGAGGAGAGCGACGAGGAAGTCATACTACCAAGAACGAGAAAACGACGCCCTCGAATCCTACGTACAGGTAAGCCAGGAAGGCCACGGAAAGTATTTTCTGTTTCAACTACCGCAGAGGAGGCCCTGAATAGCAACGGATAAGTATTGATTACACAAATACTAACGCGCCAGTTGTCAGATACCCGACTATACTATTAATACTTGTGATCGCAGCGAAGTTCAATCTATATGTCAATTAAATTGACCACGTGGCGGCGTACTTAAATAGAAGTCTTCAAGAAGATGTATACATGCGAAAGCCGGAGATCTTTGTCAATGAGGAAAGACAGAATGCTATACGTTAGCTGAAGAAATAGATCTATGGACAGGCATGACTCGAGTGGAACATACAAATATCAGAGATTTTAGCCGATTTTGGATTTTAACAGTGCTCGACAGATAGCTGTGTATATCATTCTGATAAAATTTCGTATCATATTATGCGTGATACATGACGTATCAGTTTGATATCATCGAAATGTAAAAACATACATTTCGACAATATCAATTTTACACAAAAACAGTATCAATACATTTAACATATTTTTGATATTAAATTGTTGATTCGACCATGTTGTAAACTTTATAATTTAATATCAAAACTTTATTATTGTATATATGATATTTATAAAAAAGAAATTGATATTATTGTGTATTCAATATTTTATTAAAAATGTAGAAGTGGTAGCGAGACTGTTCTTTTTTTTAATAATTTTGTTAGCTCTTGCTAAAAGTATGTACATTTGTTTTAAAAATAATACCTGTGATGATTTGCAGCTTAATTAATCGATAGTTCCTATGGCAATTATATGATATAATTTTCCGATTTTAATAAAATTAAAAGCGTAATTCTGAACTGTCAAACTGTTAATAAGTCAAAAAGAATTTAAAAAAAAAATTACAATAAAAAAAGATACATTTAAAAAAAAAAAAAATTTGTATTGTTTCCATGGGAGCTATATGATATAGTCGTTCGATTTTGATGAAATTTAAACCGTAATTCTGAAATATTTAACCATTACTATACGTCGAAGAACTTAAGAAATTAAAAAACAGCAGTTGTAATATTTTTTATTTATTTTTCCGATTGTTCCTATGGGAGCTATATGATGTAGTCGTCCGATTTTGATGAAATTTAAACAATAATCCGAAATATTTTACCATTTTTATATGTCTAAGCGATAAAAAAAAAATAAAAAACAGCCAAGTTATAATTTTTTAAATTTATTTTTCCGATTGTTCCTATGGGAGTTATAAGCTATAATCGTCCGATCCGGCTCGTTCCAACTTATATACTACCTGCAATAGAAAGCCAACTTGTGGGAAAGTTTTATGCAGATAACTTTAAAACTGAGAGGACAGACGGACGGACAGACGGACATGGCTAGATCAACTCTCCTAGTGATGCTGATCAAGAATATATATACTTTATATGGTCGGAGATGTTTCCTTCACTGCGTTTCAAACATCTGACTGAAATTATAATACCCTCTGCAAGGGTACCGTGTCAAAAAAAAAAGAACAATAAAAGAAGAAAACAAACATTAAACATGCTTTAAAGCATATAAAATTCAAGTAGTCGCGTTATGTTTTAAAATATTGAAACTATAATGATGTTCAGCTCAACTATTCTACCTTCCTATGGTAGCTATCTTATATCGTGTTCCGATTTGAATAAAATTAAAAAAGTATCCAAAAGAAAAGTATCTAAAACAAACGTGAAAAATAGAAAAGTTAAAATTGTTTTACATTTTTCTTTTTTTAATATTTTGGGGGTTATTATGGGAGCTGTATGACAAATTTTGGTTGAATACAAATCGTAATTCTGATATAACAATAAATTAAATATAAACAAGAAAGAAAGCTAACTTCGGAAAGCCGAATTTTGTATACCCTTGCAGCTATTCCAGCTAAACATCATCTATGATGATTTTCACTTCAATTTTTCCATTTCCGATTATAACAAAATTAAAAGCGTAATTCTGAATTACTTAGTCATTCCATTGCATAATATCATATCAAAAAAAAATTGAATTAATAAAATTTAAGAAACTGCAATGTTAAAAATTTTTTCATTTTTTTTCCGGTTGTTCCTATGGGAGCTATATGATATAGTCGATCGACCCGTCTTGTTCCGACTTTTTTTAAGCTGAGAGACTAGTTTGGTTTGGCTAGATCGACTCTCTTGATGATGTTGATCAAGAATATATACTTTATAGGGTCGGCAATATCTCCTTCACTGCTTTGCAAAGTTCTGACTGAAATTATAATACCCTCTACAAGGGTATAAAAACATCAAACCCATATTTTTTCGCTGATTGTTTCTTTAGAAGTTATGTGCTGTAGTCATAATAAATGAAAAAATATTATTTTACTGTAATTTTATATTTTTATTTTAGTACTTCGACATATAGTAATGGTTAAATATTTTAGAATTACAGTTTAATTTTCATCAAAATCGGACGACTATAACATAAAGCTTCCATGAAAACAATAAAAATATTAAAAAAATAAAAATTTTACTTTTTTATTTTGTAATTTTTTTTAGAAATTCTTTTTGATTAATTAATAATTTGACAATTCAGAATTACGCTTTTAATTTTATTAAAATCGGAAAACGATATCATATAACTGCCATAGGAACTATCAAATAATTGAGCTGCAAATCATCATAGCTTCAATGTAAACATACACGCAAGTCAATCATAATTTTAATGTTTTCAAGAATTTTTATTTTTGCAATAGCTGCAAGGGTATATGAACTTGCCGAAGTTTGCTTCCTTTCTTGTTTTATTTTCAAGCTACAAAAGAAATGTTTTTTTAATAATATGTTTTTGTTTCATTTGAGAAAACTTCAAAACACAGAACAAACATTTTTACATAGATTTTTGACCACTAGTTTACGAATTCGGATTATAGAGGCAGACGCAAGCTTGCATTAGCTTCATTGCTTTCACGCATGTGTGTATGTAGAAAAAATGCAAAAAGTATGCAAAGTAAAGTTGTAACATTTCTATTTTGTAATTTATTTTAAAAATTCGTTTGACTTTTTTCGGAATTTTTCCAATTTTTTCTTTAGTTTCTGCTTCCCTAAGAGAATTAAAAACAAGAAAGGAAGCAAACTTCGGCAAACCGAAGCTCATATACCCTTACAGCTATTGAAAAAATTAAATATTCTTGAAAACATTAAAATTATGATTGACTTGCGTGTATGTTTGAATGTAAACATATAATGATGATTGCAGCTCAATTATTTGATAGTGCCTATGGCAGCTATATGATATAGTTTTCCGATTTTAAAAGAATTAAAAGTGTAATCCTAAACTGTCAATTTATTAATAAGTCAAAAAGAACAACAACATTTTTTTTTACTTATGAATTTTATTTATTGAATCTTCTCTGAATTGAGACTAACAATAAGTATATAAAATCTTAAATTAAAACTATATCTGACAGTCAAGATTACTGACTCGAGATGTAATAACTATTGCTGAGCTGGAAGGTCATTTCGTTGTAATCGGGTCCGGTTGGAAACCCTGGCTAGGCCCCTGGCGAGCTGGTTTGGATGAGAAGTTAGTTTGGTGTGGTAGGACGTTCTTTGTTTTGATATTTAATCTTTTACGGGTAGAACGCCAAGATCTCTGTGGATGTTGTCGTTCCGAACATACCAAGGTGCCCCAGTGATAGTTCTCAGGATTTTTGATTGTGCTCGCTGGATAATATCGATGTTACTGCTGCTCGCGTTTCCCCACAATTGGGAGCCGTAAGTCCAGACTGGCTTAAGCGTTGAATTGTAGAGCAGGACCTTGAAGTCTATGAGCAAATGAAGGCTATTGGATTTTAGTTTTAGCTTCTATTTGTCTCCGCCATGTAAGTCTCCTGTCTAGGTGGACGCCAAGGTACGTTACATCGTCAGCTTGTGGAAGTGGCGTGTTATTCAAAGTTAGCGGGGGACACGTTTGTCTTTTAAGAGTAAACGTTATGTGTTTACACATTTGCGCATTTATTTTTATACGCCAGTCTGATAACCACCTCTCCACTACCACGAGATGATCAGCTAGTAGTGCTGTTGCCTGAATTGGGCATTTGGACCGACTTAGGATCGCGGTATCGTCTGCGAATGTAGAAGTAGTTAGCCGCTTGTTCGTGGCAATATCTGCGGTGTAAAGGAGAAATAGAGTTGGACCAAGGGCGCTACCTTGAGGAACTCCAGCCTCTATCGTGTAATCGTCCGATATTGTAGTGTTGCATCTCACGGCGAAGGCTCTGTTGTAAAGATGAGTGACTTGATCTATTGTTCCTTGGCTTTCTCGAAAACCAAATTGATGTGCCGGAATAAGGTTGTGCTCTTTCAGATGTGGGATTATGCGCGTCAGAAGGCATTTTTCGAGCAGTTTTGACAGACACGAGAGTAAACTTATCGGTATGTATGAAGCTGGTATTGTGTGATCTTTTCCTGGCTTTGGGATCATTATGATCACCGACTTTTTCCATTTTTTTGGGAAGTAGCCAAGTCGTGTTATCCCGTTAAAGAGTTTACAAATTACCTCAACTGCACAGTTTGGGAGTTCAATTAGCATCTTAGGAGTTATTAGATCACCTCCTGGGGCCTTTTTTGATTTTAATTGCTCGCTGATGACTTTTGCAACTTCGTTTGGTTGAAACAGAATTGGCGCCTTCTCAGTTCCAATTCGAATTGACGGGGACGGTAGTGTGAATGAATTATTTGTAAAGTTTGGCAGAAAAAAATTTCGAAGGTGTAAAGCAAATGTTCAAGCTCTGTCTTTGTCGCTTCTGGCCCAGCTGCCTGAAGAGTCTCTTATGGGAATTACTGTTTCGGCCGGCGCACTTAGATTTTGGTGGGCCCTCCACAGGGGATGCTTGGTGCTGGTGGGTGAAAGTTTCTCAATGTACTGGCGTTGTGCTTTTTCTTCTTCGTGCCTTAGAGCCCTGGTAAGTCTGCGACCAGCTTCCTTAAGACTATGTTTTGAGGATGGCGATCTGCTGGTTTGCCAAGCACGCCTCAAACGTCTTTTCTCCAAAACAAGCTGTTCGATTTCAAGGTTAGTTTTGTGTTGGTGTGTGTGCCCATCCCTCCCTTGCGGTGTAGAGACTTTGGCTGCTGCGATGAGTACAGACTCCAGTGCATTGGCATAGCAGTCGATGTCCTCCTTGAAGTTGAGCTGTGGAGTTAGTTCAATGTGGGAACTTACGTACTTTTTGAACTTCAGCCAGTTGGTTCGATGCGACGTCAGCCTGCAAGGGTGCTCGATTAATTCCGGGCTTTGAAGAAGAGTTATTAGCACTGGTGAGTGGTCCGATGATAGATCCAAAAGCGATTTTGCAGATATTAGATTGCGAGGAATATTTTTTGTCACAGCAAAATCAATTAAATCAGGTAGTTTTCTAGGATCTGTTGGCCAGTATGAAGGACTGCCTGGTAAAACGTAGTCCAGTTTATTGCATGTTTTGATGGGTGCATTATATAGTTGCCTTCCTTTTGGGGTCACAAGGCGGGATCCCCAGTGTGCGTGCTTGTAGAAGTCCATGAATTGGTCTTCTGAGACTGTAAAGCGGGGTGGGTAGTAGACAGCGGCAATGGCAAGGTTGCAGTTTCCCAATTGTATCTTTTATCGATGTAGCTTGCAGATAATTTTTTGCAAACCGTTGGTGAAAGTGGTGTTTGATGCGGTCTCTTATTAGGAAGCCGGTTCCGCCATGTGCTTTACCATCTGGATGATCGATGCCGTAGAACGTGTATCCCCGTATTTGCTGGTGAGATGCGTTTCTGCCAGCAACATAACGTCGATGTGGTTTTCGTTCAGAAATTGAGTTATTTTAGGTATATGCCGTGATACACCGTTGGCGTTTCACAGAGTTATTCGGAGGCTAGGCATAATTTATTTGGACTGCTGAGCTGCAAGCATTTGTAACAACATATTTTGGTTTTGCATTAGAGTTTGCATGGTGGTTTTCATGAAGGACATAAATTCCATCATATTTTGTTGCATAGTTATCATCATAGTTTCCATGTTGCTTTGTGGCTGCCCCATGGCCTGCTGTATGTTATCGATTTTCGGCTCTATGTGAGCTGTGCCTGATCTTAGAGCACTGGCGTAGGAAATGCCGTTGGTGGTAATTGAAAATTAAAAATGAATTACAAAATAGAAAAGTTACATTACTATATGTCGAAGAGCTAACAAAAAAAATTAATAAACAAAGTTATAATTCTTATTTTTTTTTCGATTGTTCCCATGGGATCAGAAGTTTTCAACGCAGTGAAGGAGACATTTCCGCTGCAAAAAATTATATATCTTATTGATCAGCATTACTAGAAGAGTCGACCTACCATGTCCGTGTGTCCGTCCGTCTG
The DNA here is from genome assembly GCF_025200985.1 of Drosophila gunungcola. NCBI lineage: Eukaryota > Metazoa > Arthropoda > Insecta > Diptera > Drosophilidae > Drosophila > Drosophila gunungcola. The sequence continues at coordinate 1,962,559 of NW_026453162.1, forward strand.
TCCGTCCGTCCGTTTCTAAGCAAGCTAGTCTCTCAGTTTTAAAGCTATCTGCATGAAAGTTGTCGGACAAAAACGAAAAAAAAAAATAACTTTTTGGTTTTTTAATGTTTTTTTCATTCTTCGGAAAATAGAAACGATTTTACATTTCAGAATAACGGCTTAATTTTATTAAAATCGGTCGACAATAACATAAAGCTCTTATTAGAATTATCAAAATAATAAAAAAATATATATTGCAAAAAATGTAACTTTTCTATTTAAATTTTTTTTTTTAATTTGCTTGGACAAAGTTTTAGTTTTATAATTCAAAATTATTAATTCAAAAAAATTTTATTAACATCAGAAAACAATATTATATAGGAACGATCAATTAATTGAGTTGAAAATGATCGTAACGCTTATAAATCGATATTTTTGTGTTGTAAAGAATATTTAATTTTTATAATACCTGCAAGGGTTTTTTGTTTTTTTTTTTTTAATTTATTTGTTTTATTATTCCGATTGTTCGTATTCCGATTGTTCGTGTTAAACACCATTGCAACGGCCAAAGTTCGATGACTTTTACTTTAATTACAATTTATTAGAATTCAAGTTATACAAAAGTATTTATAAGTTTAGATATAAAGCATATCGCTAGGTATGACTATGGCTTGTAATTGCCATCGTAAACTTATTTTTCTTATAAAATATACAGCTAAAATTATTATAATTACAACTGCTAACATTAACGATGTATGACCAGTGAGATGATGAAAATCTAGTTCATGTAATTTTAACTTATGTTTTTTCAAATCATCTAGTTAATTTAATAAGTTTTTAATCTCTGTTTTATGATAAACTTTTAGAGTACCTAACGGATTCCAACCACTTTAGGTTTTTCTTTTATCTAACCTGTGGAAATGTCAAGCTCATAGTTCCCATCTGTTACATCAGTCTGGTCGACTTTTTTAAGCCCAACTACTTTTTGCCAATAAAATTATTTTTTCTCAATCTTATCTTATGATCGATTGCACTATCTAGTTTGCAGAGTACTTTTGGAACTAGTTTGCTAGAACTCGGTTCCCCTAAGTCAACTTCGTCAGCTTTGCTCAAAATTCTATTTATCCTCTTCTTGATGCTTGTGAAGTACAACATCATCTGCTCGTAATTTCGAATGATTACTTTTACATTCGGCTCTTAACTCATGATACTGCCTCATAAACTCTTATGACTTACACGGTAGCTCCTCAAGGGCCTTAATGGCATTTGAAATGTCTACATGCATTTTTATTAGGGCAATGGTTTGGGCTGACAACAATTTGATTATTTTTTTATATGTAACTTATAAAATGTAATTTAAGCTAATGCCGCTCTCGTTGCCGTCTTCGATGATTGGTTGTAGCCGATGACGTCTCTGATCTTCGCTGCAGTAGTTTTGCCCCAAAGTACTTTGTTGTCGCTCTTGTTGATGTTGTTGTAGTTTATTGCCGCTCTTGTTGATTTCCTGTTGTAGGTTGTTGCCGAAGTTGCTGCTTTGGATACGTCCTGATGATTTTCCAACGGCGATTTTTGTTGATTTTTAGCTTAGAGTTTTTTTCAAAAGATTTTTTGTTTTGTCACTTTTTAAATCTCTCTTACTTTTTTATTGGGTTTGTAGTTTTTCGGTTTTTTTTTTTTTTTTGTTTTTTTTAACTTTCAATAACTTTTTCGATGTTTTAGCCTCGAATACGATAATTTTTGAAGGTACTTTTTCAACATTTCTGGCCCCGAAAACGCCACAAAAAATATAATTGCACAACGGAAAAATTTATTATTATTTAGAACTTTTCGATTTTTCGACCACCTTTTTAAAATTTTTTTTGTGTTTTTTTTTGAGTTTTAAAAAACAGAAAATATTCTTTTATATACTTTTCTTTTTTTGAAATATACTCTGCTTCTTACCACTGGTGGGGAAAAACAAGAGTCAATTATTTTTAGCAACCTTTAGCAAGCGTTTTACTTTTCAAAGTAGTGCTACGAACTGCACCCATGTCTTGTTTTGAGTAACAGATCGTAAATTACCCAGAGCTCATAAAATTGTATACTTCATGATTATTTTTGTTTCTCATACAAAAAATTAAAAATAACTCGTTTTTTTCGGTCTTCTAACTGTAAGGGGGTACTCTGGTCTAGAAGCCTGAATTTAAGGCATTTTTTTAAGTAAGATAAAAATGAAATGAATAACATTTTTTCCTCATTTTAAGAAAACAAAAAAAATTAAAAAAGAAAAAAACTCCATAGTCGCCAAAATAAAGGCCGGGTCATTAGTAAAGATGCCATTATCGGGTTGACCACCTGCAACAAAAAATAATTAAAAAACACAAAACGGCGTCGACCTGAAAAAAAAAAATGTTTTTAAAAATACTTATAAACAAAATTTTTCCGAGGCATACGCAATAGAGAGTAGTATAAACAAGACATGAACCAAATTTCAAAGGAATCGGTTCAGTAGAACTTGAAATATTATGTCAACCACCACAAAAAAAGTAGTTTTGAGAAAAACGCATTTAAAGATTAGGAAACGATTCTAATGGCCCGGACTCTAAGTCACTTATTTGGCTGTGTCTCCAAAAATAATTCGAGTTTCGAAAAATACATTAAGGATCGTTCGAAAGTCTAAACTTTCAAAATATGCAAAAAAAAAATAAATAAAGAAGATGTTTTTAACTTTTTAGACCAGTATACCCTCTGAAACGTTTTAAGCAAGCTTTACATTACTTATGTACATACATACAAAGCAAGTAGGGCGTGCCATAAAAAAGTTTTTCTTTATGTGTAAGGTTTTCGGACCGTGTGAGTTACACATATATGTACAGTTGCGGTCAAAATTTCGTTTATCAGCGACATGTCCGCGTCTGACGAAATCATATAGTTTTTCCTCGACAAACTTACTTATGCCACTTTAAAGCTACATAAGTTCACCAGAGGTAATTTTTAAGCTTCATAATGACGTTTAGCAGCGACATAATTTCGCGTAAAAAAACGACATAAGTTCGCGGACCAAATGTACTTGGTGAATTGTGGCTGCGGAATTATGTCCCTATGCCACTATATCATATAGCTCCCATTCGGCTTGCCGAATTTTGCTTCCTTTCTTGTTTCATTTCAAGTCTTTACACTGAAAAAATTATAGTACCATTTTCAATGTGGAAAAAATTAAAAAAAAGATATATTTATAAAACAATAAATAATTAAACAAAAAGTAAAATAAAGTCGCAGTGATATTTTTCTGCGAAGAAGAAATTCATTTCTGCCAGCAACAAAGACAAGAAGTGATTTCTGGCAGTGCAAATTTTCGGCAATCCAACAACAAAATGCCTTAATATTAGCGCTTCTTTGCTATTAGATCAATGACAAAAGAAAAACATAAGCAATGGGCTTGGGCACCTCTGCTCTAGTATTTTGGTTGAATTTCAAGGCTACCGAACTGCTCATATTTCGAACTTGTTTTGGTGGCTCGAGTTATGAAAGTACGACTGAATCTAACTAAATAGGCTTGGCATGCGACATGCGAATGCACCATAGCGCACACTCTGCATTTTTTTTCAGTTGGTTTGAATGCCATGTAACTGAGAGCACGCCTGGCTGCCGGTTTAAGGACTCGACTTGACTCGGCGCCAAGGTCCTTTATCACAGCAAAAGTTGTTGCATGGCCAACATACATACATAGGAACCCAACCTGAAAGAGAGATCTCTCTCGCTCGCTTGCGGGTCAATTATAGCGCTTTGCATGCCGCGAACGGTTGCGGTCCATCATCCATCCTTTGGACGACGTTCCCAGTTTCACTGAGCACAATGGACACCCGCCCGCCCGCTGCAGATGCGAGAGCCAAACCAAATTTGTAGCTTGAAGTGGCCCCAGTAAGCTGGCCATGTGTCAGAATATATGAATTTTTACCTCTAACGCCAATTAGACATTAGACGTTGCATAGTCGAAAGCCTTCAAGTCGCACTAATCTCTGAAGTAAATATACTAACTAGCAATTTCGACTCGGCTTTTGATGCTAAACAAGATTGTAGATATTACTGTCTGTCCATCTGTCGGTTTGAACGTCGAGATCTCAAAAACTATAAAAGCCATAGTTTTTTTATTTTAAATGTACATTCTAGCTGTGTACATGAAATTGCAGCGCAATTTTATTTTAGAACAAGAGAGAACGCTATAGTCGAGTTTCCCGGCTATTAGATATTTGACTTCAAACTTCAAAGTATTCCTCCTTCCCCCTCTAACAGTTCTATTGTACTGTCTACTGTCTGCTTATAGATATGAACACATTTTTGTGCCTACTGATATATATGACGGAAAAACACACAGAGTCTAAAACCTGCGGCCTAGCATGGCTCATAGTGCCAGAACATACTTTCACGATTTGTGGGCGTTAGAGTGGGCGTGGCTCTGTTTTGAAATAAACTTGCCCTGCCGAGGAACTACTAGAATCTGCATGACAAGTCCCAAATCTCCAGATTTTGAATTTTTCGAAATCTCGACGTTCATACAGACGGACAGACAGACGGACAGACAGACGGACATGGCTAGATTGACTCGGCTTTATATGGTCGGAAACGCCTTCTTTTACCTGTTGCATAATTTTTAACGACTACATATACTACAATATATTTTCTCTACGAGTAACAGGTATAATGAGCCCATGCACAAAAATGGTTAAAATCGAGCTAGTATTTTATAAGTTATTATGAATACAGTTTGGCGAATTTCAAAATACAATAGATAGTCGACAGATTGAAGCCATGAATTTCCATACCGAGCCACTACTAAAAAACATTGTTCATCAGCTTAGCTGCAGTTGAAAGAGCGAAAGAGAGCAATAGGAAAGATCTGCTAGTGATAAACTTTTATAGTTGCACCATGGGCTATAGAGATTAATCTAGAATACTACATATATTAAAACAATTTTAGTATATGTCTAATATGTCTAATATGTTTGTGTACTTTCATTTAATCGCTTTCTGCTTGTAGTTCATTGCTTTTCTTCTGTACCTTTAAGGAGGTAAATGGTATGATAAGCCTTTTTCCTTACGAACGTATGATATCACTATGGACGACAGTACGTGTAGTGGCAATGCACACCAAGAGCGTGTGCATAGGAGACTACTACTATAAAGCCACAGAATTGAAAATCTTCTGTGATGGTCCGATCGTGACGAGAAATACACCACATCAAGAGGTATCGCTAAATGAATAAGAATATCATTCCAAGACTTTAGGAAAATTGATTGGCTTTGGAGAAAGGGCAGTGAAAGTGACATACTAAAAATGTTTTCAAGTAGAGTACCTGAGCTTGGGTTGGTAAAATATTACACTTTTTTTTTATTAAATTATTATTCAAAATATGCGTCGAACGACACCAAATTTGCTTGGATCCCCGTTTAAAAGTTAGTCAAACAATAAGTTTTTTTTTGTATATTTAAAAAGTACAAAAGATTTCTACATAGTTTCTCAGGCAGGCCGTTACAAAAAAGTTTGCTCTACGACTTTTTGAAAAACTAGCTTATTTAGCGGGAAATCGCTAAAAACAGCTAAACTGTGCACGGTTATAACTTCTACAGACAAGGGCTTAAGTCTTAAAAATGGTTTTGTCAAATGCCGATCACGAAACCTTAACATTATTGGTCTAAATAAAATAATTTAAAAATTATTTTCTCATTTTGGAGAAGTTAACGCTGCTTAGGCAAGAACTTCTTCCTGAAAGTATCCACCTCCAATTTGGTGAGGAAAATGGTTTCAGGTTAAAGGAAGAAACATTTTCATTACATAACTGTAAAATATTAATTATTGTTTTAAATTTAAAACTAAATTTGATTTAAGCAAACATATTTGAAATCAGATATTTGACAAAATAATGAGCAAGATGTTAGTAACATTGAATGCAACGAAGTTATTCAAATTTTAATGTTCTATAGGGCCAGATAACTTTCTCGTTAATTTGTATATCCTTACAAATGGAATTTTGATTGCATTCAGAAGGACACATCCCAACCCTAACAGCATCATTAGGAAAGTCGATCTAGCCATGTCCGATTTTTTGTCCACTCGTTTCTACGCAAACTAGCCCATCAGTTTTTAAACTATTAGTAGAAGTTGAAACGAGCTGGATTGGACGACTATATCCTACAGCACCCATGGGAACAATCGGAAAAACATATAAAAAAATTATTATGTCGCTGTTTTTTTATACCCTTGCAGAGGGTAATATAATTTCAGTCAGAAGTTTGCAACGCAGTGAAGGAGACATTTTCGACCCTATAAAGTGTATATATTCTTGATCAGCATCACTTGGAGAGTCGATCTAGCCATGTCCGTCCGTTTCAAAGCAAAGTAGTCTCTCAATTTTAAAGATATCTGCATGAAACTTTTCCAAAAGTTGTCTTTCTATTGCAGGTAGTACATAGGTCGGAACGAGCCGGATCGGACGACTATAGCATATAGCTACTATAGGATATAAATGAAAAAAATTATAATTTTCCTGTTTTTAATTTGTTTTTTATTTCTTCGACATATAGTAATGGTTTAATATTTTAGAATTACGGTTTAAATTTCATCAAAATCGGACGACATAAAGCTCCCATGGTAGGAACAAAATAATAAAAAATAAATTTAAATTAAATGTAACTTTTCTGTTTTGTAATTTATTTTTAATTTTCAATTACCACCAACGGCATTTTCTACGCCAGTGCTCTAAGATCAGGCACAGCTCACCGAGAGCCGAAAATCGATTACATACAGCAGGCAGCCACAGCATGGGGCAGCCACAAAGTAACTTGAATTTATGGAAATATGGAATTTATGTCCTTCATGAAAACCACCATGCAAACTCTAATGCAAAACCAAAATATGTTGTTACAAATGCTTGCAGCTCAGCAGTCCAAATAAATTATGCCTAGCCTCCGAATAACTCTGTGGAACGCCAACGGTGTATCACGGCATATACCTAAAATAACTTAATTTCTGAACGAAAACCACATCGACGTTATGTTGCTGGCAGAAACGCATCTCACCAGCAAATACGGGGATACACGTTCTACGGCATCGATCATCCAGATGGTAAAGCACATGGCGGAACCGGCTTCCTAATAAGAGACCGCATCAAACACCACTTTCACCAACGGTTTGCAAAAAATTATCTGCAAGCTACATCGATAAAAGATACAATTGGGAAACTGCAACCTTGCCATTGCCGCTGTCTACTGCCCACCCCGCTTTTCAGTCTCAGAAGACCAATTCATGGACTTCTACAATTCACTTGGAGAGCGATTCATAGCAGCATACAACGCCAAGCACACACACTGGGGATCCCACCTTGTGACCCCAAAAGGAAGGCAACTATATAATGCACCCATCAAAACATGCAACAAACTGGACTACGTTTCACCAGGCAGTCCTACATACTGGCCAACAGATCCTAGAAAACTACCTGATTTAATTGATTTTGCTGTGACATAAAATATTTCTCGCAATCTAATATCTGCAAAATCGCTTTTGGATCTATCATCGGACCACTCACCAGTGCTAATAACTCTTCTTCAAAGCCCGGAATTAATCGAGCACCCTTGCATTCTGACGTCGCATCGAACCAACTGGCTGAAGTTCAAAAAGTACGTAAGTTCCCACATTGAACTAACTCCACAGCTCAACTTCAAGGAGGACATCGACTGCTATGCCAATGCACTGGAGTCTGTACTCATCGCAGCAGCCAAAGTCTCTACACCGCAAGGGAGGGATGGGCACACACACCAACACAAAACTAACCTTGAAATCGAACAGCTTGTTTTGGAGAAAAGACGTTTGAGGCGTGCTTGGCAAACCAGCAGATCGCCATCCTCAAAACATAGTCTTAAGGAAGCTGGTCGCAGACTTACCAGGGCTCTAAGGCACGAAGAAGAAAAAGCACAACGCCAGTACATTGAGAAACTTTCACCCACCAGCACCAAGCATCCCCTGTGGAGGGCCCACCAAAATCTAAGTGCGCCGGCCGAAACAGTAATTCCCGTAAGAGACTCTTCAGGCAGCTGGGCCAGAAGCGACAAGGACAGAGCCTGTACATTTGCTTTACACCTTCGAAATGTTTTTCAGCCAAACCCTGCAAATAATTCATTCACACTACCGTCGCCGTCAATTCGAGGTGGAACTGAGACGGCGCCAATTCTGTTCCAAACAAACGAAGTTGCAAAAGTCATCAGCGAGCAATTAAAAACAAAAAAGGCCCCAGGCGGTGATCTAATAACTCCTAAGATGCTAATTGAACTCCCAAACTGTGCAGTTGAGGTAATTTGTAAACTCTTTAACGGGATAACACGACTTGGCTACTTCCCAAAAAAACGGAAAAAGTCGGTGATCATAATGATCCCAAAGCCAGGAAAAGATCACACAATACCAGCTTCATACATACCGATAAGTTTACTCTCTTGTCTGTCAAAACTGCTCGAAAAATGCCTTCTGACGCGCATAATCCCACATCTGAAAGAGCACAACCTTATTCCGGCACATCAATTTGGTTTTCGAGAAAGCCAAGGAACAATAGATCAAGTCACTCATCTTTACAACAGAGCCTTCGCCGTGAGATGCAACACTACAATATCGGACGATTACACGATAGAGGCTGGAGTTCCTCAAGGTAGCGCCCTTGGTCCAACTCTATTTCTCCTTTACACCGCAGATATTGCCACGAACAAGCGGCTAACTACTTCTACATTCGCAGACGATACCGCGATCCTAAGTCGGTCCGAATGCCCAATTCAGGCAACAGCACTACTAGCTGATCATCTCGTGGTAGTGGAGAGGTGGTTATCAGACTGGCGTATAAAAATAAATGCGCAAAAGTGTAAACACATAACGTTTACTCTTAACAGACAAACGTGTCCCCCGCTAACTCTGAATAACACGCCACTTCCACAAGCTGACGATGTAACGTACCTTGGCGTCCACCTAGACAGGAGACTTACATGGCGGAGACAAATAGAAGCTAAGAAAATTCATCTAAAACTAAAATCCAATAGCCTTCATTGACTCATAAACGCTCGCTCCCCCTCTGCCTGGACTTCAAGGTCCTGCTCTACAATTCAACGCTTAAGCCAGTCTGTACTTACGGCTCCCAATTGTGGGGAAACAGCGAGCACAATCAAAAATCCTGAGAACTATCACTGGGGCACCTTGGTATGTTCGGAACGACAACATCCACAGAGATCTTAGCGTTCTACCCGTAAAAGATTAAATATCAAAACAAAGAACGTCCTACCACACCAAACTAACTTCTCATCCAAACCAGCTCGCCAGGGGCCTAGCCAGGGTTTCCAACCGGACCCGATTGCAACGAAATGACCTTCCAGCTCAGCAATAGTTATTAGAGCCCTTACATCCCGCGTCAGTCAACTTGACTGTCAGATATAGCTTTTTAATTTAAGATTTTATATACTTATTGTTAGTCTCAATTCAGAGAAGATTCAATAAATAAAATGCATATGTAAACAAAAAAAAAATTTTTTTAATGCTTTTTGACTTATTAATAATTTGACAGTTTAGGATTACACTTTTAATTCTTTTAAAATGGGAAAATGGTATCATATAGCTGCCATAGGCACTATCAAATAATTGAGCTGCAAATCAACATAGCTTCAATGTTTTTCGACATATAATGTTTATTACTTATCCCGTAGCCACGGCCGGTCGGATTCTCTTCAAAAAACTTACGTATTGCGGTGCGTAAAGCCTGGACTCACAGTAATAGCTGTAAATCATCATAGCTTCAATGTTTTTAAACATATACGCAAGTCAATCATAATTTTAATGTTTTCAAGAATATTTAATTTTTGCAATAGCTGCAAGGGTATATGAACTTCGGCTTGCCGAAGTTTGCTTCCTTTCTTGTGTATTTTAAATTTTGTGCCTGAATCAGCTGCTTGGCACCAGTGTTGCAAGCTTTTCACAAGTAGTGTTCGGGAGCAAAGTTGCCAAAGACGATGAAAAAGGTCCCAACACAACACGCTTTGCAAAACCAAAAACCCTTTTAAACTAAGTTAGACAATTTACACTTCTAAAAACAAACCGAAAAGCGCTTGCTAAAAATAGGTCCCAAGAAAACAATTTTTTTTGTTTCGTACCATGGCAGCCCTGGCTTTGTTTCTATCAAATTCGTTCGGAAACTAGAACAGGGGCGGCGGATTTGCAAAACTCCAGTAGGTTAGAATCGAAGCGAATCTGAGGTGCCATCACAAAAAAATTTTTAAAAAGTCAAATATGTTACTATTAACCAAATCTGTTTTGCAACAATGTTCTTAAAACATCAAAGAATAAGATAAAATTTCATAAGCACTTCAAGTTATCGCAAAGTATTTTAAAACAATTAATTTCTGTTCTTGCGGATCTGAATCCGTCAGCCAAATGCTTGGCGAAAAGTTTCTGTGAGATTTTTGCGGAAGTTAACAGAGAATTAACAGAGGGAACATAGATTCCGTTCAAATCTTTCGGAAGTGAAAATTGGCACAGGTCTGATTATCTTTTGTGGAAAGAGATCCTTTTTGTATACAAGCAATCATCTATAAAATCCTATAAAACATTAAACATTTTAAAACCTTTAAACGTTGTTAATATGATTATTTAATTTTTTATCTTTCTTTAGTGGTAAATTCCGCTGTCACCAGCTGAGTTTGCTTTCGTAGACGATGTCATTTATAGTGACACTGCAGTTGGCTTGGTGAAGGATAGTTGTGTTTTCTAAGTAGAAAGGTTTTCTGCAATCAGAAGAGATGAGAGTTCTTGGTATGTTTGATACCAGGAGAAGGTTATTTCGCAGTAAAAGCTGTCCTCTACTCTTGGGCATTTTAGCTTGTAAAAATACATTATTTCCCTGTCGTAGGCAACATACTCTAGTGTGTTTATGAATTTAGTAGGTATTGATCGGCAATGGTAGGAAATGGGACAAATTATTACTAGTTTTAGAAACAAATGGAACTTTAATACTAAATACAATTTTATCGTGCTTGTAGTACGCTTGTAGGCTAATTAATTCATACATGTGTTCTATTGATTTTATGGTAACCGATTCGTTCTCAAATGTATGTGATATAGTTTCAAGTTCCTCTTTTGATAAAATAAATTTGGAAAATGTGTTAATTCTTGCCAAAAGGATGCTTTCTGAAATGTCATTAACGTGTTGGAAAAGTACATCGATATTATAACCAAGTCTATTAAGATACTGAATTTTGATTAAGTTGTTTTCGGCTTTTATAATTTTGTTACCATAGATTCCGTTGTTAAAATAACTATATTATCTCTTGTTTTTTATTTATATGATCAGTAATGTTTTTTAATTTTTTTACAACAAAGGTGTTTAATAGGTTTTGGCGAGATAATTCGATTTGGGTGTTTTGTTTGATATAAAGAATCTTTAATATTATTTTGTGACCGTTAATAATCCTCCTTTCCCCCTATTTTATTTTCACTATGCTGAGGTTATCGTTTAAGTTCAAGTGCCTTGCTGATACCGATATAAATCTAAAAGTAGGGAGAAGCAAAATATTTTTGTATTAAGTTATTGTTTTTTAAGTTTTGATATAGGGTGTCACTTGATATTATCTCAAGGAGCTCTGTGTTATTTTGTGATGTTTTGATTTTCTTATTAATTTTACTTCTTGTTTGGGGTCATGTTTTGATGGTTTAGTTTTTTATCAAGAAAATTTGTTTATAGAGAGTCACTAGATAGTCTCTCAAGGAGCTCTGTGTTATTTTGTTATTTGTTTTTTTTTTTAATATTTTCTCAGTAAAGTTGTTAAAAGATAGAACTCGTTCTGTTTGTTTGACATTTGTCGTCGCTGTCCACAACCTTCTCAAGTAGCTAGCTAGAGCGCTTGACCGAATTTCGATCGGCAGCGGGTGGCTGTTTTACCCTGCACCTTCATACGATCCGTATGCCAATGGTTCGCCGCCGGCCACTGCGATACCCTTTTGTCAATGTCGTCAGTCGAAAGTTACGTAATTGTTATTGACCCGAGTTTTTCCATTTGCGCCAGCTCCCCCTTTATATAGATGTTTACCAAGACATTATAATTTATATTTATTGAAAAGATTTTTCATTTAAAAAGGTGCACATTTAATTGACAAATAAAAGTGTAAATTATATGCCAAATTAAATAAACTGAGAAATATTCTTAGCTGTGTATATTATGTTTGTATTAATAAATAAAAATATAATAAAACTGTTAAGAATGAACATAAATTCAAGAATAATATTTAGAGTTAATTTATAAAAATAATAATATGAATACTACATGACCTTAAATTTAATGTATCTGATACATGTATATAAATGTTTAAATTGCACATAAATCTAGGTATAGGGCGCTTGACAGTAAGTCAAACGCAACGCACCTACCCCTTTTTATTTCCATCGACGAGAGCTCTCATTGTGGTATTATGGGTTTGGAAAATTAATTATACACATATGCATAAGTATATGTATAAATTAATTATATGTCCTGTTTAAGGATTTATTTTAAGACGCACTGTACTGCACGAATGAGAAGACTTTGTAATTGCGAGGTTTGACCGTCACGGTTTATTTCCAAAAGTACATTAATAAGTACATTAAAGCTAGCCCTCTGCCCTAGAAGTGCTGACCCGGCTGCCCATGCATGATGTTGGGTAGCCGCCGTTGCATCGGAGTGCATTGCCCGCTGATTGCGCTGACCGAAGCTTGGGATTTTGGCAACGTCGTTGTGCAACGTCCGTAGGTGTCGGTGGCCTTGCATTATTTTATACGTTTATGCATGAACCTCCGTGTTGCTGTGAAACCGTGTTAACTTATATATGCCAGTTTAATTAAGTGGCTCTGCAGCTGGGGTACTGTCACTGTTTGTATCGGTATTAATGAAAAATTCTTAGGCTTGGAAATAGCGTAAGCAGAAATATAAAAAGAAATAGTTTCGTTAACAATTTACTCCAATTTACTCTAATTTATTTCAGTCATTAGCGAAGATCCCGAATTTACAGATGTCATCGAGAACATAACCGTGCCTGCGGGGCGCAACGTAAAATTGGCTTGTTCGGTGAAAAACCTCGGCTCTTATAAGGTAAGTTAAAATAAGTGTTAACGATTCCCTCTTTTAAAAACAGTATTTCTTTTATGGAACGAAAAATAGTTTTCCTTCCTATTCCCTTGCAGAGGGTATATTAATTTTAGCCTGAAGTTTTCATCGCAATGTAGGTGATGTTTCCCACATGTTTTCGCCCCTGTTGCGAATCCGCCGTTCCTCTTCTAGTTTTCAAACGAATTTAAGGGTTGCAGGGGTTGGCATGCTACGGAAAAAACACGTATGTTCAGTCTACTGAACATTGCCCAACAGCAGATCATTCACGCATTCCAAAGCTGCAGAGAGAGTGGCGGAGCGAGGAGGAGCAGTCTGCCATCGCGAACGGCAGTGAACGCACGCCGCCGTTCTAACGATTTTGCACTTGTAGTGATTTTGTACAACCTGAAGTTTGAATCATGAAATCTATTATCTGTATTTGTAATTGCCCAGGAACTGTTCTTACAATGACCTCATGTTAAGCCCAATATCGGAGGACACAACTGTGCATGGTGACATGGTGAGGGGAACCTACAATTACATAAAGATTTCTGCAGTACAAACGATACCTAAGCGCTAAAACTACGACTCCTTCTTCGTATATTTCTGGGTGAGTGAGCGAGTTGTGTGCGAGACAAGCTTAAAACGTTAAAAAAGGTGCACAGTTTGAGATGCATTGCGACGTCTGGCTTTCCACTAGTTAACAAGGCTTCCGACTCCAAGTTTCCATCTCTAGATAAACTAGTGAGTTTGCAAGCAGATCACCACCAAGCTTTAAGCCCATGCTGAGAAATTTTTGTAAAGATTCGCGAGCGAGAAAAGCACAAATTTATTTAGAAAAAAAAACTTGAACAATTTGAGGAACTATGAACTGCTTTTCGAGGCACACATGTTCATGTCAATTTAGATGGATTTGAAGTTCCTAGCTACAAAGAATTTGCAACAAACGCGTATTGTGCTCTTGTCAAAGACTATCAGAAGATCGGATCAGAGGTTCCAGCTCAACAATCAGCGGCACCTGGGAGCCGACAACACTTACCTGAGCGAAATCAAAATATTAAATCAAGGAATCGCTGCCAACAAGCTGTGATATGTAAGCAAGCTTACATTTGTAAATTATGCAGTTGCTTGTGGATTAATGATTAGAGGATACAATAACCTTCGACTAGTTTTCTCACACCATTTGAACACAATATACTCGCTGCACAGGCTATAAAAGGATACTGAAGCTCGTCTTACGACTGCATTATTTACTTAAGTTCAACAGACTTTAGCAGACGCGTTCGAGTGCATTATACACAAAAGCAAACATGGTGTTTAAACAGCTCATGTCATCACTGCGGCGGCGATTACGTATTGCGTTGTTGTCCAGCTTTTCTGGCGTTGGAGTGATACAAGAAAAATATAGTCGCACAGTCTTTCTTGCTGCACCAGCAGCAGAAGCTGCCGAGCTCTAGCTTTGTTTTGCAGCGCCGATCCAAGCTTCTACCGCTCGAAACGAATCGATCTCAGTCCTGCTATCACAAATCATGTTGCCGGATATTAGAGATGGGTTGCTTCATGAGCCCATAGCTCAATGCACTTGTTTTTGATGGATATTATCTGGACAAGCCCAGCCGAATTGCACTGTCATCGCATATCTTTGGATACCGATTCGCTGCTTAAGGAATAGGATCTCTGGTGCGAATCAATTATTCAGAAAACTCATCTGCAACGACCGGATGGCCGGTAAGTAATGCGACTGCCATTTAAATAATATCTTGGTCCAACCATGGTTCTGGAAAAATCTCACCAAATGGGACTGAATAAATTCATGCAGTTGCAAATGCGTCTGTCTGGCAGCCCAAAACGATAGAAACGGTACGTGGATGAGATTGATTCGTATTTTCTGCTAAACCAAAGCGCCCCGGCCGTGAGCAATGAAAGCACTTCAGCACCAACAATGGCACCAAACTTTATCGGTGCGGACAACCTGATGAAGGCGATGTTCGCTCAGCTGAAAGACGACTACCAGAAGTTGATAGCGCCCAAATTGGCTTCTGGAAGTGCTTATCCCGGCAATCTTTTTTTTTTCGGTGGAGTCACCGATTGTTGGCGCCACCGGAATATCATCCCCAATCTCCATCGTTTAGAGGACTGTTTCTTACTCAGCAGTCACTTTTGGGAAGCTTGGAGTCGCTCATCTACAGCAAAGACCAAAGTGGTTCCAAAAGGCAAGCCTAACGTTTTCGGGCGTGTCATTGAGCTACTGGGCGGATGCCTTAGTCCGTGCAGTAGCACCTAAGACCAAACAAAGACAATTATAGCGTTCGGTCTCAAAGCTCTGTATTCTGCCAATTCATGTTTAATCGCATTCAACTATGTACCAACAACTGTTAAAGATATTGCTTGCGCCCTTCTTCTTCTTCTTCTTCTTCTTTCATTTTCGTTCTACAAGCGGAGTCAGTCTATCATCGCAGAATTTGCGATTAAGACAAGGACAAGCAACAATTTGTCATGCAGGGCTAGTATTGGCGTATTTAGTCTACTGCTTGTCCCACAGGAAGCAAAAACTACCTAACAGCTGATCGTTCACCCATTCCAGAGCTGCAGTGAGATAGTGAGAGGGCAGCGGAGCGAGGGAGAGCAGTCTGCAATCGCGGTCTAATGGTGTTGTACAATAAGATGTTTGAAAAATTATACTTATTTGAAATTTATTGTCTGTGCTTGTAATAGCTATCTGCAAAAACTTAAACAAGATGCATTTCTATTGCACGTAGTATATAAGTCGGACTATCGTTCATATAGCTCCCAGATGAACAATCGGAAAAATAATGAAGAAAAATTGTAACTTTGCTGTTTTTTATTAATTTTTTTTTTTGTATATTCTTAAGGATATATCCATGGTTAAGTGTTTCAGAACTTCAGTTTTAAATCGCGAATAACTTTATCATATAATCTTTTTTTGCACAAAGCGCATTTAAAATTTTGAAGGTATTTTGTAGAATGACACCCTAGTTGCTTGGATTCGATGCTCCGTTTAAAAGTTATTAAAAAAATATTTTTTTTGTATATCTCGAAATAAACATTTTTCGGTAACTGTTTGTAAAAATTAAAAAAATATTAAGGACTTGTTACAAAAAAAGTTTGTTCTACTATTTTTTAAAAAACTAGCTCACTCAGCTTCCCTAAAAAATGTCTAAGCCTTGTTTATATCTCGGAAACTATAAAAGCTAGAGCATGCAGTTTCTAGCATTCCTAAGCAGCGCAAGTTTATTTCAAATCGGAGCGGCGCCCACGCTAATTCCCATAAATCGCGAAACAGCTACACGCTTTTAACTTTTAGTGTTGGCTTTGCAGTTCGACAGCACCACCTAGACTCCGATTTTTTTGTGGGGCAATATTTAGTTTGAAATTTGTAAGATGAGTTTAGTTTCTTAGTTTAGAGCAGTTAACGGTGCCCTGGCTAGAATTACCTCTTAAGATATGCACCATCAATTTGGTGAGGAAAATGGTTTAAGAAATGGTTCAGGTTAAAGGAAGAAAACTTTTCACTAAATATTTCTAAAATATTCAATATTTGTTAAAAATTAAATTTAAAAATATTCCTAATGTAAGCAAACTAATATGAAATCAGACACTTTTCAAAAAAGTGAACAAGATGTAAGCAAGTAACTTAAAAACAACGAAGCTATAGAAAATTAAATGTTCTTTTGGGAGACATTCAACATTCTCGTTAATTTTTATGTCCTAACAAACTAGACTATCAGTTTTAAAGCTAGTAGTAATTAAAACGATCGGAAAGATCGGAACCATCGGGAAAAAATATAAATATAAAAATATAAATAGATATACCTCTCTTTTTCTTCAATTGATTTAAATATACTTCGATACAAATTAATGGTTTATTGTTTCAGAATTAAGCTTCTAATTTTATTAAAATCTGACAACGGTATCATATAGCTGGTTATAAAAAATCTGAATTTTTTGTACAAAAAAATAATTAATTAATTAACACTGCAAAAACAAATTTCGGCTTGCCAAAGTTTGCTTTAATTCTTGTTAGTCTAGCTTTAAAGTCTTGCCAAACATAGTTTGGTAAAATAATATTTCTGAAGTATAGCTAACAGTTTTTCTTTAATCATGGTAACAATTCTGTGGTACTTTGACTATAGTTTAAACAAAAACTTCTGATGTCAAACAAAATACATCTCTTAACGAGGTAAAAACGTCGTGACGATCTCACCTTCAACATACATGCTAATGACTGATAACTGATAACTAAAGACTGCGAACGGCCTAGAATAGGCCTCTGTTCACCGTTAGTTCTCGGCGTTTCCTTGCATTCTGGTCGACCTTACGCCCTTGGCACCGCACCACACCATCTTTTAAAGTCCGATGCAATCTCGTTATTTCCTTTTGCACACGACATTCCAACGCTCTCTTCTGTCGCCGTCTCTTTCGGCGACTCTGTCTGTCCCTCTCTTTGCACACAGCACTACAATCTCTTGTCGCACTAACGTTACTACGGGTAGATTTGCCGCGTACCTGGCAACAGGGAGGTCCAGCTTGCGTGAGCGCTTGAACTGCTTGTTTCAATTGTGGGGAGTTATTTAACTTCTCCATTAGCCTTTTTCCGTATATTTGATGGTGGTAGTGGGGGCTCTGAGAAGCTGCAGGTAATGTAGTAGTTGTAGTTTTTGTTGTTGTTGTTAAGGTTAAAGTCAGAGTTTTAAACATGGTCTCTGTTGTTATAAGCAGATCATGGTACGGGTCGGGGCACGGGTGATTTTCACGGCTGATTTTGTTCTTTTCCGCTTGGACATAGTAAAGCCGAAGATAAAGATGATTCTCTCTCCTTGCCGACTTTCAGTGTTTAACTTTTTGTTGGTACTGATAGCTCTTTCACGCGTATAGAGAAGTTAGCGTTGTTTCTAATAGACGAAAGCCGACGTTCGCCATTTTCAAGTTTTCTTAATTGTTTTACAAATTTTTTAGAGGTTTAATTAATAGTTTATACTTGTGTGGGATGCGGTAGTGGAGTTACAATGACAATCAGAAGTGTTTTCAGCAACTGATTTATTATCTATCCCTTACTCGATACGCAGGGACGACATAAGAAAAGAGTTTAAAATCTCGTAGAAAACAGTTCACAGAAGCATTCGTATATTTTGTTATGTTTAAGCAAAACGGTCGAATGTTAATTAAAGGCAACCATTTAATACAATACAAAAATAAGCATTCTTTAAAAAAAAACTGTTGAAAGTGATAGTCATCCGAAGCAATACATGCTCGTAACTCTACAATAAGACTCGTATTGCAACAGGGACAAAACTTCAGATGCGAGTCAGCCGCTAATAAACTCTCAAGCTAATCACATAATTTTCGCATCAATTTTTCGGGTGAAGGTTATCCCCTCCAATAGGTAACGGTCCCCGGTTACTCAACGTGCACATGAAATAAATTATGGAAAAATGCGTAAGACGTACCAAATTGAGAAGCTGCTCCAGAAGGCTAGGCATGGATCAAAAGGCCTTGGCAACGCTTGTTTTGTTATGCTCACACGCCACTGAGGTCTGGTCAAGACCTGGTCAAGAGAAGTGCATTAGTCAAGCGCTCCCGTCCGCAAGGTATCTCTTTACAAGAAGCTCTTAAATCTCAAAATGGCAGCTGGACAGACAATGACCGGCTATATAAGTGTGTTTGTCGAAATCTTAGACCAACTTGCAAGTGAGAATATAGATCTAAATGAAGAGCTGAGAGCAATCATTTTACTTTCCAGTCTCCAAAAACACTATGAAAGTTTATGCATAAAGTTAAAGGAAGATGGTGAAAGAAAAGGCAGTGAGATCGCAACGAGTGAGCAAGCGTTGGTCGCTAGGTAACGACCGAGACAAAGGAAACAAACTGTGAAGTGCTACAAATGTGGCGAACGCTGTCACATACAGAGAAACTGTACATGTAATCGACCAGCAGTGGAGAGTAATGGGCGAACAAAATCTATTAACTGTTCCCTCTTAGGTGCACTGAACAGCGGTCCTCTTGATCAAGACAGTGGCGCTACCAGCCACATGTGCTGTAAGAGAAACCTTTTTACGAAGTTTGAAGATTACTCCGAAATTATTGGACTCGGTGATGATGTCCTGTTGAATGCGGAAGGAAAGGGCGAAGTGAACTTGCATATTGGAGAGTGTGAACTAAGGTTGTGAAATGTTCTGTATGTGCCAAGATTAAAAAGTAATTTTATGTCCGTGAGCCGTGTGTAGTTACTTTCGGTAAAAGCGGTTCCACAGTTGTGCAGGAGAACAGTTACTCTCATTTAAATGTCAGCAAAGTCGGCAGTATGTACTTATTTTCCGAATCGCAAAATAAATGTTATACTGCACATGTACCTAACGAATTTTTATGGCACAAAAGGTTCGGACACTTTAATTACTCAAGCCTGATGGAAATGTAAACCAAATTTGTGAATGGCTTGGAGAATGCTGATTTTTCGCGCAGACCGCCATGTAAGAAGTTCATGGTGAGCAAGATACACGTGACTTTTTTTCCATCCCAAAGGGAATACAAATCAGAGTTGCAGCTAGTTCTCTCTGACGTGTGCGGGCTTTTTGGAACAAGTTCGCTTGGTGGGTCGAGATAATTCTTTACATTCGTTGACGACAAGTCGAGGCGTGTGTTCATATATTTCTTGAAGCGCAAAGACGAAGTATTTAACAAATTCGTGGAGTTTAAAAATATGGCCGAGCGACAAACAGGAAATTAATGTGCATCCGGAGCGACAACGGCCGCGAGTACGTGAATCGGGCTTTTGATTAGCTTACAGTCCCCTACTCCCCGCAGCAAAACGGAGTTGCCGTGCGCATAAACCGGACTTTGGTGGAAATGTCCCGATGCGTATTAGTGCAGTCTGGACTATGCGAGGCACTGTGGGCAGAGGCAGTATACACAGCAATATACTTACTTACATTAATTAATGAAAACATGGGCATAATGGCCTTGGGAAACTAAAACTAAGTTTAAGGCCATAATGTCCTTGGGTCTCGTTCTAGGTTATTTTTTCCTGAATTTTGTATAAAAAGTACAAATTAAGGAAAGTATTCCTAAAATTACGCTATTTTTTTTCTTAATTCAAGGAATCTAGTTTTCTGAGTGTCATCTGTCAGTCATCTCAAAGTGTTTTGGCTCCATTGTAGTGGCATTAGAGTACCGCGTGGTCGGGTATTCTTGGACAGCCAAAGCGTACATGCTTTATGACCCTAAAGAGCGGCAAGTGGTCGAGAAGAGAGACGTTCTTTTTGATATGAGTGACAGTGGAGCACAGCAGACTTGAGATGAGACGATTTCGTTTGATTGGCAGCGGAGCGCAGAAATACCAAGCTCTGAGCACTGATGGACTGCGCAGGTACTAAGGACGATGGCGGCTTGGAAACGGAACACGTCGGACGTGGCAAGTCAAAAATTTTACGTACGGGCAGACCCGTTCGCCCAAAGAAACAGTATAATGTACTTGGAAATCTGGTTGCAAGTGATATACAAATACCATAAACGTACAAGGAAGCGGTTAGCGGAGCACTTGCGACCCCGAGGCTCGAATCAATGCGATCTGAATATGATGTTTTGATTACGAATCAGACATGGAAAATAGCCGATCCACCTGAGAACCAGAAGCCCATTGGTTGTAAGTGGGTGTACTATGTAAAGCGAGACTCTACTGGCAATGTTGAAAGGTTTAAGGCCCGTCTAGTGGCCAAAGGATGTTCTCAGCGTTATGGCGTAAACTTTAGCGAGACATTTTCGCCAGCTTCCAGATTGGAAGGCATGCGGTTGATTTTGGGCATGGCAGCTGAAATGAAACACTACGTACACCAGACGGATATATGTACCTAAACAGCGACCTGGATGCTACATGGCTATGAAAACGGCAGCAAGTCGGGAAAGGGGCTCTTGCCGCGAAAGGCTATATACGGCCTAAAGCAGGCTGGAAGGCAATGGAACATCATACTGGATGGCGTTCTGAAAAGCATTGGTTTCCTCCCATTGGAAAATGAGCCGTGATTGTATAAGCGAGTTGGCGAAGGTTATATTGCGTTTATCCTGGTTTACGTTGATGATCTCATTATAGCTTGCAAAAGCAAATCAGACTAGGTTAATATCAAGACATCGATTTCGACGTTTTTCGAATGTGTTGAAAAAGGCGCAGTACGACTGTTACTCGGCATGGAGGTGGAACGCGAGGATGAACTGGGAGGGATCACTCTTGGGCAGACGCAATTCATTCAGGAATTGTTGCGTTGACATGAACTACAGTGCTACAATCCTTCACAGGATACGTTTTCTTCCTAGCCGGCGGTCCGATCTAATGGTAACCGGAGAAGCAGCACAGCGTGGCGTTCAGGAGCACCGAAGCTGAGTATATGGCTTTGTGGCGACCCGAATATTCTAACGGTCGTGTACGTCAAGGTACGTCATGCAAGGACGAAGCATGTAGATATAAGATACCACTTTGTACGTCAGATATTAATGAAGGTCAGATTTTTTTTAAATATGCTTGCACTGAGGCAATGATTGCAGATGTATTGACTAAGAATTTTGCAAAGAAAAAACACCATGAATTTGTAAGATTGTTAAATTTGTAGTATTATAACGTGCTTGCATTGAGGAGGAGTATTGAAAATGTTAGGCATCCGAATTAATGTATGCTCGTAACCCTACAATAAGACTCGTATTGTAACAGGGACAAAACTTCAGTTGCGAGTCAGTCGCTAATAAACTCTCAGGCTAATCACATCATTTTCATGTGCTTATATTTCCCTCCAATACAAAAAGTACCCTGGAATATTTGGTTGCTCATACGAAATTTGGCTACCATCCTACAGTGCCTTAAGGAACAACTGGCAAAACTAGATAGATAGCTGATAGAATTTCGCAGACTGAGATGGAGGAGATCTGTAAATCGCAAAAACAATTGGTTGGAAAGTGACTAAGAAGGCAGGAGTGGTCAGCAAGGCGGAACAAAATACTATCAGAGCGACGCGCAATTGCAAGCTAAGGCAAGACACAAAGCGAATACACAGAAAAACGACGAGTCTCACACACGTACAAGCTAAGATCGCATGATTCCGGACAAAGTGTTCTGGGCCAGATGAGCAACTTTGCAGCAGTGGTTATGAAAACTCTACGGACCTTAAAGAGGCAGCGATATTTATTGCGACGGGGGACTTCGAGATTAGCTACGCTACCTTGTGAAGCAAAGCCACGCCGTAGTCCCTTAGGGTTCTCAAGAACAAATACATCCTCAAATTCTATTCCTACTACCTCTTCTCTAAACACTATAAATACCACTTTCCCTTTCTGCCAATAAACCGACTGTTTAAAAAAAAATACAATCTGAGACATTTGGTGGCTTGCAGAGCTGGAAAGGATTAGGAAGCAGCGGTTTGGGCTGCTAAGCTCTCTTCCAAGCTGTACAAGAGCTGAAAACAGCGGCTCTAGAGCTGGGAAAGATCGGATCAAGCTTGTAGAAGTTAAAGAAGCAGCGGAACGTGGACTCGGGCTGGGAAGGAGCTGATAGTCGAAAATAGTATTAGTATAATACAACTTAATCTTTATATTAACGTTGTAAAAAGAACAGAAACGAGATGGGAAGCATAGCGAGTTGAGGAGTTACTTCAGAAGTTTTCTGAGTTGCACTTGGGTACAACTAAGTAAATAGCGGAATTACAACAGAGTTTAGACCCACTTCGGAGTAAACACCGAGGGTGAGTCAGAGTCGGAAGATAATGGTAAAGATGGTGTATCAATAGTGTCCGCAGGAACCACTATAAGTCCGCAAAATAGCGCAGGTTGGCATCAATGTCGGGGACTCGAAAGACAGGGAAAACCGTGGCTTACTTTGAAATATGTCGAACTTCCAGATGTAAACCAACGCACTATGGTCTGAATTCAAAATTTTTGGTATAAATGTTTTTTTTTGTTAAATAATTTAATGCGGTTCTTTTATTGATTCCTTAATAATTAGATGGTATAAAAATATGCTTTAACTAGTTTTCCGAGTACCCTTAATGTTTTGCGCGCTTTTTCAGTCCGCTGTTAGAGTGTATTTTGATTTACCCAAAAAGTGCGGGAAAAATTGTTCAACTGGCGGGCTCAATATAAGGTGAACAAAATATTAAAATTAAAAGTGTGGTAAGGTTAATAGTTCCTAAACGATTCTCTATGTTTACATGTGTTTGTGTTGTAATGTCCAATGAGTTGTAAGTGTGTAATTCTAGGTTATTCTAACAAAAGTACTCGTGTTCTGTTAAACTTTACTTTTAAAAGCCTCCAAACGCCTTCAAGGTATAAAGGAAATGTGTTTAACAATTTACTAAAGAATCAAATTTTATTAATAGTTTTGCCCGTCTTTGCCCATTTTCGAAAAAACATTACTTGTTTCAGTTGTTTATGAGTTTACCCATGCAGCGGTTTTAGAAGTTTGGATGGAGAACAAAGGCAATGAAGACGCCATAAAAAGCATTATAATAAAAACCATAGAAAAATTATGGCTTATTAAAAGCAAATTAGTTGAAATAACATAAATAGTTAAAATATTTTATTAACTATGTTAACAGATACTTCCCGATATGCGGTTTAAAGAGGAATGTTTATATATTTGTTCAGACGCAACAAAATACAATTTGATTGTCAGCTATGAATTCGATGGGTCCACTGGGCACAGCACTTTTAAGCAACGTTTTCAAGGGGACGAATCTGTCGGCTTAGATCATTCGCTTTTCGTTTCCACAATTATTCCTTTAAAGCTAACAGATCATCATAATCGGGTTAAATTGAGTATGTAAAGGAAATTACTCCACTAATATTAAAACCAAGGTTTGTGAAATTTTCGATTAGAATTTTTTTAGAGTTGAGGTAATGAAATTACACGTAAAGGGATCTGAAAAGCCTAAGGTATCTTTGCGTAAAAAAAGTATTCAAGAGAAGTTGTGGGCTGTGCTAGGTCTTAATGTAGATACACCAAAACAAATTGAAGCGGAAATAGCAATGACGGAAATACCGCTAGACGAGTATTCTCAAATAGTAAAATATTTTCGGCTATTTTGAAATTGGACTATTAACTCATCTACAATTAGTATATAATTTTAATCGCAATTTCCTCTTATTGACTCCGGAAAATTCAAATCATTATATTAAAATGTATTTCTTCAGGCACTGGATGCTTCCGATCCATTTCCTCCAACGATTTGCTTGAAGGAAAAGGAAAAAATCTCTAAAAAACACTTCCAAAAAAGTTATTGATCTTCTTGAGCTTCCAGATCCAGAACTAAATAACCCCAGAAAGCAGTGTCATGATGAAGAAATACTTGTACACGAAGATGAATTCTCTTGATGGACTATGGTCATTACAAACTATGGTCAGTACGACACCAAGCAATGCTTGTTACGCGCGGGGGCGTTCAAAACAAGATCGCGATAGGTGAAAGAAAAGGGACCATAAAGGAACGGACGGACTATTTCAAAACACTACGTACTAATTTCGTGCTAAGTAAGTTAAAATTAGTGCTTTCGAAATCGGTAAGGAGTCGGTAGTAGAAATTATGTGATAGTGTTTATTATTATCATTACATAGTACTCTAAAAGGTTCATGCATATCAGAGTTTGATCGACAATGGTTTAAAATCAGAGGAATATAGTTCCTGGTAATTCTATTAGGCACAGAGAAATGAAGGCGACCCAGTCACTCGGGAGTCTCTACTTCTCCGTGAATAAGTTAACGAATAAAAGTAATACAAAGCATTGTTCTACTATTAGCTAAATTTGGTAGATTAATTAAAAGATGTCGACTAGGGTAAGATGGTAAGATCAGGTTTGCATCCCAAGGAAGGCCTCATTAAGGGAATAGTAAAAAGTTCTTTTGTACAGACTTTATCCGGTCTATATGTACACTCCAGGATCGGACCAACTAATGAAATAAACAAAGTCTTTGTGACATAGGGATCATCAATCAATCAAAATCTGGCCTTATTTACCATGGAAGTAAAATGGTCAGAAAACTTAAATTTTATGTCCAAAAGGACGCCATGGTCATTAATATGTTTAACTCTATTTTACGTATACGTGGCATTTTGTGGGTTGACCCAACAAAATGTCATTCAATAGATTTACAGAACACCATGTTTGTAAAGCGTTAAGGTCCGTTTGTTAATCTGAACAGAGGGAAATATCGTTGCAGGCATAGCTTAACGTTATCTGCGTATATAAGGACACGCGACTTTGTCAAAACTAGAGGGAAGTAAGGTAAAAAGAAGTGGGCCAAGTGGCTCCCTTGTGGGACGCTTGAAGTAACTTGGATCACTCTAGAGACAGAGCTTTTAAAGAGGACTCTTGTCCTACCACTCAGATAACTCAAAATCCACTTTAAATCATTTTAAACAAGAAAGGAAAATAACGAGGCTGGCTGGGAGATTTGGAGATTTCTTTAGCTTGCCAATGCGAGTACGGCAATAGGAATTATGTTGGTGAGTTCCACTATTGACGGAGCAATTCAATCACATCAAATTGCAGACATTTCATTTAAGTATTTACACCTGCTACTTAATGAAAATGAAATAGTCCTAGTTCCACTTTTTCACTCCTTAATAGATAAACAAGACGACATGCTAAAAAGTTCTGCGTATAAATATATAATTTGACAATCGTTGCTGGTTTCTTAAAAATCGGTTAAATACAATATTATTTACCTTTAAAACTATTGTTATGTCAAGTAAATATCAGTTAAGCTACAGAACTCGATACGGCCAAAATGTAAATGAATAAAACTAGTTCAATGCTTACTTATTATACAAACATGTCAGTTGCCTGCAATTTCGGAAAATCTCTAAGTTTTAAAAACATTTCTGCCAATTGAGTTTTGCCGAAAGCCAAGATCTCTTGATGAATTTCCAAGATAACAGAAATTCGGCAGATTGCTGTTTATACAGGCATGGTCATTCTTAAGAATTTTGTTTCAGAGCTGTTACAGTCATTTTATACTTTATCTTGTGCTTTTTTAGGAAAAAGACTATGCATTGTATTTAAATACATCAGATGATATGTTTAAATATATTGTAAATCGGTATACAGTCTATCCCCCAGAATCTTCGACCTATTATGAACATAATGTGCAGCATTTGACAGACTGTGATCGAGAACAAGGGCATGCATCCGATTTTACTGAAAAAAACTTTAAAAAGTTTTTGCAAATGGTTAAGAAGACCGTTAGAAAGCCTAATAAAATTTGTAAGCATTGGAGATTTCTTCAGCATGCCAATGAGAGTACGGCATTAGGAATTCTGTTGGTGAGTTCCACTGTTGCCGGTGCAATTCAATCACATCGAATTACAGACATTTCATTTACGTTATTACACCTGCCACTTAATGAAAAAGAAATAGTCCTAGTTCTTCTTTTTCACTTATTTATTTACACAGAAAATCCCATAAGGCTAAATTCCGCTTTTAAAACAAATGCGATAATTAAATGCGATTAAAAACTATTCGCCCCGAACGTTTTTAGAAAAAATACCGGAAAATACCGATGTTTAACGATATTTTGTTGGTGCCACCTAAAACAACTGTTTTCTATATGTAATGTTGGCGCAATTTTTGATGTCTTTTGAATATAAAATCTATTTTGTTTTAAAAATGACTGAAAACTAGAGCGCACGCTGCAAATTCTGCTCGCATATACGAGGATCCTTTCCCTTTTTAGAAACTATAGTGGTCTCCATTGCAAACCCGTCAAACAACGCAATTAGCTTCTCTTCCTTGTCGTCCAAGTTGGCAAATGCCTCGGTCGCATTAGGATGTCCTGCTGAGCATTAAAGAGTTGCGTAAACTCACTCATATTCATTATTTTTAATTAATTTCTTTTGGATTTGCCAAAAGTCAAAAGTAAACAAACCCAGATCAGCTGTTCGGGCCACTCACATGTCGGAGGGGCATTAGCTAAATTCTAATGCGCCAATGGAATCAGGCACATTTAAAAACATTTAAACGCGGCAACGGAATCAGGCTATTATACGGGTATGACATTACATTGTTCGCCTCATTCATTGACGGATTCACCGAAGCTCAAAGACAGAGAAAACTATATGGATACTGCTTGAGATTTTTTTTTGTAATAAGTTCACGGTCACACTGCCTTTTTATGGAAATACAAATTTAAACGTTTTAAAGTTTTCAGTTGTTACCTTTAAATGGTAAGAAATATTTCGTATACATTTAGGTCTCGCTTTTTTATTCCGTTTTGTCGTCAACTCCAATGAATGAGCAAAATTTTACTTATTAAATACTTTTAAAATACAATTTTGCTCATTGATGTATCGGCCCCGGTGGTATTTTATAGAATTTTATTGTTGTTACCTAATTCCGTATAGTATTTTACTATCGGGTATCGGGTTCTGTCAATTTTCTAAATTCATTGCTCATTGGAATCGTCATACGGTTGTCTAGCTCGCACTAACGTAAAATCGCATACTTAAAAAAATAAATGAGGAATGAATGAGGTCAACAATGTAGTGTCATAACCCCATTAAAAGATAAACTATAACTCATTATGTTAACAGTAACAACAAGACAACATGAAGAATAATTCTGCGTATAAATATATTATTTTGCAGGTTTATTTTATAAATCTTTACATACTTAATATTTAATAGTGGTTTCTTTTGCTTACATTTGTTTTGATTTTTTATTTTTTATACTGTGCGTTATAAATGTGTGTTAAAATGAATTGAATCCGATTCCTCCTTTTTATTCATAGATAAAATAAGCAATAGATACAAATATTTTCCGAATTTGGTCGATTTTTTTTAAATTTTTAGATGGTTGAAAAGGTTAAAAAAAATAATCTGCTTAATTTCAGCTTCCTAGCTGTATAGAAAAAGAAATTCAAGAAAAATTAGATTTCTTGCCAAATGTGTATTGTAAGTAACTTCGTCTTCCAATGGAGTCCAACCAGTAGCGTCGTCAATACCGATCTTAATCAATACAAAATTGACAAAATAATAACTTTATTTAAATGTATTACTACTTTTTTTTCTACGTACAAAAGGAGAAGAGAGGAGAGGACGAATAGCTTTGTTGATGGACTTCAATTTTATATACCTCAAACTGATATATGTAACATTTGCATGTAAAAATCAAAATATTTTAAATAATAATATGAATATTTAGAAATATTTGATAATTTATATGTGTATGATTTGCGCTTAAAATATTTAAAATATTAAATTCCTCAAGTTTATTCCTATTTTACTGAAAAAAGTCTCAGTCAAAAATAAAACGACGAACACTTTGTACATGCAAATCATATTTTTGATTAATCGATGATATATAGACCTTTTAATATATAATTTTTATTTTTTATTATTTTGGTGATTTATATTCACTTTTATTATAAGACACTTTTCTTATGAGCTTTAATTTATTGTAGACCGATCGAAAAAAGACTAATTTCTTAATTTTTCAATCTGATCCAATGAAGCCAGAAGTTTTATTTTAACTTTTAGAACTCAAATTTTTGTTTAGATTAAAGCTGAACAAAAGCTTAATTTGGTGGGAACTCGGAACACAATAGTTTGGGGCTTGCAACGCATAGGAGCAACCAACTAAGTTACGAACGGTAGCTTTTACTTTCAATTTGATTTGTTTAACTTAGCTGAGTAATCATAAGTGGCCTGGTTTTACGGGTTGGATAACTTGCACACAAAGAATGTGATTGTTTTCAAATTAAAAACTTGTACCTGAAGCTTTAGAATTTTGCCTGCTACTACTTTTATTGAGCTGCACATGAAAAACAGTCTTAACCTGTTAGTTTAATTTTTTGATAAAAAAAAACTTGTTCTTTGACTTTTATTTTTTCGATTGAAAATAAAACTCGAAATTGTTTTTTTTTAAATATATAACCGACAAGCTAACACCGCGCGCTTCGTTTCGCAGTTCGGAAATATACAATTAAATAGTATTATGAATTGATAAAGTATATTCTGTTTATGAGGATGCATTAGTACAATGTTTTCCATTCGCTTCATAAAATTCCTATAACGCTTTTATTTAAAAGCATACAGAAATACCAATCATAAGAAAATTGTCACAGCGATTCAATACAAAATCAAAATGTATACTTATCAACCATTTGAACTATTTATTTTTCAGTTTCCTTTTATTTAATATAAGCACATACAATAATTTGTAAGTCTCAAAAATTTAAGTTCTAGTCCAAAACATTTGGATAGCCAACGTTTTTAGTTTTACGGTGCTAAAAGAATATACTAAGTATGTGCAATACCGATTTCTAACACAATGTGGGCATATAACACCTATCATTTCAATATATCCATGCACATTATAGTCGTTAAATGGGTCGTAGTTGAATGCAGCACTGAACATATCTTCCAAAACACGACGTTGTATTCAAATGTAGTTCGTGAACGTCGTACTGCACTTTGTGACGATGAGCACCGGAAAGCGTCCGCAAGGAGACTATTATTTTATATAATTTCAATTTTCGAAGTCAGCAAGAATCTTAATAAATGATATAGAAATCAAAACGTATCGCTTTTAAAATAGTAAATAGTAAATACGTGTCCAACGTCACCTCAATCCAATACTCCATTAAAAATATATTAAATATGGAAAAAATTCAAATATTGTCAAAAATTCATTCGGAATGCGTATTGTTGTTTCATAGAGCATCTCCGCTGCCGATGATGTAAGGTCCTCTTTTAAACAGGTACGAAATCCAATCAGAATGACGGGTAGAAGTTCCGGCCAAGGGATGCTTAAATGGCACATCGTCGCAGCCTTAAATGATCTGTGCCATCTTTCGACGATGATTGGAACTGAGTGCCTTGGTCAGCTGTTATTGTTTTAGGTGTTCCAAAACGAGCAACCCATTGTGACCAAAAAGCTTTAGCCACTGTAACAGCCGGTATGTTCGTAAGAGGGACAGCCTCCGGCCAGCGAGTGAATCTGTCTATCATGGTAAGACAGTACAGAAAGATTTGATGAGATGAACGTGGTTCAATCTGTCGCTGGCAACTGTAATCTTTTCTGGAATCAGATGATAATGCCTGCTTATCTTGGCACACTGACAAGAAAGATGCATACACGAGAGGCTTGTGGTCTGTTTTAATGCAAAATATTCGACCCTTTAGGTAGTGCTTAAAATACTTTATGGCTTCATAAATGTAGAGCAATTCTCTATCGTATGTGCTGTAATTTTTCTCAGTGTCGATTAATTTTTTTGAGAAAAAACCAAGAGGCTGCCAAAAACCATTGGTACATTGACCTCAGAAGCATCAGAAAGGGATGATCCAGTAGTATCGCATCCATGAAGCATTGTTTACAAGAATCGTAAGCGGTAATAAACGAAATCGATGCCACGGAAAATGTTATCTATAAACCTTTGGAAAGTCTCTGTAGCATTTTTAAGACCGAACGGCATGTAGAGGAATTCAATAAGCCCAAAGGATGTCACACTCAGCGATTGGAATCTGATAACTCGCTTTTACTAGGTCGAGAGTAGAAAATATCTTTTTCCCGTTTAGTTGGATAACGGACAGGTACTGTTATCGCGTTGAGCTTACGATAATTTCCACAAGATCGCCAACTTCCATCTTTTTTGCTCACCATATGTAGCGGGCTTAACCACTGGCTTTTAAAAGGACGACAAATACCCAGTTTAAGCAAGAAGTTTATTTTTGTCATTGCGGTTAAAAGTTTCTCACCAGATAGACGGCGCGGGCGATCGGTGATTGGGCTTCCTGTAGTCTCAATGTAGTGTTGAATATCGTGATGGTTGTGCTGGAACAGTAACGTCCACAAATTCCTGCAACAGACTTTGGAATCTGTGTGCATCTTGAATGGTAGAATCAGAGTGAAGTACAGCGTTGAAAAGACAAGCTGGTGTCGATAGATTGGTGTTCGCATCGATGAGTTTTTGGCCCTTTGCGTCGACGAGGAGATGAAAATGGGACAGAAAGTCTGCACCAATTATAGCTACTTTGGTGTCAGCTATGATAAAAGGCCAGATAAGGGTACGATGATAATAGCAAAGTTCCGCTTGTTGATCGCCAGGTTGTTGTAATTGACCATCAAAAACTGTTGCCGAGTGTGAGCGTTTGAGATGCTTAGGATCCATTTAAGTATTTTTTCTTTTAATGGGTAATATTACTCACAATTTAAGTTCTTAGCCAAAATCTGTACCCAACAAGAAAGGAAGCACAATATTGCTAAAATGAAATATTCTTTAAAATATCGTAATTTCGATTTATATGAGTATGTGTTTAAAAACATTAAAGCTATCATGATTTTCAGCTAAATTATGTGATCGTTCCTATGGCAGCTATGTGATATACTTTTCCGATTTGAATACAATTAAAATTATAAATTTCTGAACTATTAAACCGATACTATATGCAAAAGAAATAAAAAAAGTCAAAAATAGAAAAGTCAACATTTTTGAGAGAGATATATTATACAAGTCGTCCGATTTAAGCTAAATTTAAACCGTAGTTCTGAAATAATAATTCATGACTTTATCTCGAAGAATTAAAAAAAATGAAAAAACAGCAAAATTATTATTTTTTTTTTTTTTTATTGTTCTTATGGGAGCTATATGCTATAGTCGTCCGATACGGCTAGTTCCGACTTATGTGCCAGGGTCGGGATTGTAAGGAACACTGCGTTACGAACTTTTAGCTGAAATTATCAGCGCTGTTCCAGTTTTCACTTCCAAAAGATTCACACGGATTCGAATTTCCCAGACCTGTTCCAATTTTCACTTCCGAAAGATTTGCACGGAATCTAAGTTTCCTCTGTTATTTCTCTGTTAACTCCCGCAAAAAACTCACGGAAACTTTTCGCCAAGCATTTGGCTGGCGGATTCAGATCCGCAAGAACAGGAATTTATTCATTTAAAATACTTTGCGATAAATTAAAGTGCAAATGAAATGTCAACCTTATTCCTTGATGTTTTAAGAACATTGTTGCATAACAGATTAGGAAAATAGTAACATTATTGACTTTTTAAAAATGGTTTTGTGATGGCACCTCAGAATCGCTTCAGTGTTAACCTACTGAAGTTTTGCAAATCAGCCGCTCCTGTTCTAATTTCCGAAAGAATTTGATTAAAACAAAGAAAGGGTTGTCATTGTACGAAAAAAAATAATTATTTTCTTAATTTTAGCAAGCGCATTTCGGTTTGTTTTTATATGGTTAGCAGTGTAAATTATCTAAGTTTAGTTTAAAAGTGCTTTCCTTCTTATTACCCCTTAATTTAATGTACGTATTGTGCAAAGCATTTTGTGTTAGGACCTTTTTCATCGTCTTTGGCAACTTTGGTTCCGAACACTACTTTCGAAAAGTTTGCAACACTGGTGCCAAGCAACTGATTCACGCACAAAATTTCAAAATACAAAATGTAAGTAAGAAAAAACAAATATTTTATCTATTTAAAATTAATTTTATTAGGAGGAAACATAAGTACAACAAACAAGACGTCATACTTATGAAGTTTATGAAGGAGAACGTGGTCATTGCCCGGGGGTTTGTGGAAGGTGACAGATCTGGCAACTGAAAAATATAACTATTGCATCTCAGATTTATACTCCTTATTTGCCAAAAGTTGCAAAAACATTGTTAAAATCAAACCAACAATCTTTGAACTATTTTGAGCAACACGCTGATTTCCACACGAGTTATTCAACACTTTTGTTGGTCAGTTTCCAGCACTGCCTCTAAAATTATTAGAATTTGTTAATCTTTTACTGATTTTAGACTTTAAATGCACCAATAAGGCACAAGGATTAGGAACAGCAGCGGTCCAAATGTTGATCAGAGATTTTCCTGGAAAACTTAGGCAAATCATAGGCTTTTGTTAGGTGCAGTAGCGGTAGTCAGCTGTTTTAGTTTCCCCAAACAGTAATTTCCTTAGTATATTTTCTGTCAAGCAAGGGAACTTTGATTATGTTAAAGGGAAATCCACCAATGTTAACGAATTTACTTCCGAGTGAAAACTGTAAAAGGCCTATATAATACCCTCTGCAAGGGTATAAAAAGAGTACGTCCTCATTTTAAGAATTCAAAAACTCAATTTAACAACTTCGGATTTCTGTTGAAAAAAAGCTAAAAGAAAGAAGTAAAAGAAGTTTTCGGTTGTGCTAGTCTCTTACATTTTTATTGATTTTCCAAGCTTCTATCTTAGCGGTTGCCTGATACACTAGACAACATTAGTTCTTCGTTTTTTTTCTCCCTTCTTAAACTTGCATTTTGAAGCGTGACTTCTAATATGCCTAATTCCACAACAATGTTGAATGCTTTGTTACCGAAACACGTCTATCCGGATGCAAACATTGAATCCATACAATCCTTCTTGGCTGCCGAGGCGACCTTTCAGGGTTGGGTAGTGGAACTATTAGTATTATTTTAGCCCCTTTTGGACCTCACGAGTGAGCACTGCGCGCCATTACCTATAGATACCCTGACACTTCTCAAGGATTTGTCATGGAAATGGCATCGTCACAATATATTCTCAATTTTATTGCCTGGGCCTGGGTGTCTTAGTCTTAGCCAAAGCGTTTGTTGTTTTCCATCATTATTTGTGCACCTAAGGAATAAAACTACTCGTGTTGCATAAGCTGGAAAGGGTTACGCGATTATCTTTACAAAAATATTTTGAACGGTAATAGCTTGCGTGTGCCCTGTGAAGATGCAACGATCGGCTGTTGGCTAGCATCTATCAATACCTGTATTTAACATGCGTTGAATATTAAAATTTTTTTTCCAGGTCGCGTGGATGCACTTTGAGCAGTCGGCGATTCTCACCGTACACAACCATGTAATAACACGTAATCCGAGAATAAGTGTAACCCATGACAAGCACGACAAGCACCGCACCTGGTTTCTGCATATAAACAATGTTCAGGAGGAGGACAGGGGTCGCTACATGTGCCAAATCAATACGGTTACAGCCAAGACCCAATATGGATTTGTCAAAGTTGTTGGTAAGTCTTCAATTGACATTGAAAAGTTATACTGGCACGTCCCTTGCATACTTAAATTCATTTGCCACAATTGTCGTAAGAACCGGGCAACCCTCTCCCAGTTTTTTGTAACATTTATTTAGTATCCTTTATGGTAGAAGTGTAATCAAAGATATTTACGTAATCTCTCATATGAACTCATTCAAACGCACTCACAGTAAAATGAACTACCTTTGATTTTGATTTAAATCTCAGAATTCGAGTACAACTACTCATATTATTACTTTTTTCTTTTTTCCTGTATGGAATCTTTAGTCTCCCCACTTACTCAATGTGCAAGGCTTACAAGGGTAGTAATCGAAATTCTTTAAAACCTGGTATTTGGGTAATGAATCATGTGCAACTGGGAGAAATTACAGGGCACGAACGATTCACGATGTATTGATGGAAAGGGAGAGTGAGAAACGAAAACAAAGCCCTTTTACAATCCTATGTTCGTCGATGCATCTTGTATCAGTTACCAAAATCGGACAAAGCCAAATTGCGCCACTGTGTAGTTTTCTCGTCAAAATGCTTCTCGTCGATGCAATAAAACACAATTATAATGGTGCGAGAGTTTTTTTTAATTTCACTGAAAAAAAATATTATAACATTTGTAATAAGCCTGGTTAGGCAGATTATA
Source organism: Drosophila gunungcola (assembly GCF_025200985.1). Taxonomy (NCBI): domain Eukaryota; kingdom Metazoa; phylum Arthropoda; class Insecta; order Diptera; family Drosophilidae; genus Drosophila; species Drosophila gunungcola. Next base: position 1,997,341 of record NW_026453162.1, read on the forward strand.
AATGATTGTGCATGACGTGTCTTTTAATGTGTATTTATTCTCAGGACCCAGGAACCGGAAGGAGGGCGGTCTAGTGTGACAGCCTCCTTAAGGAAATACATACATTCGATAGTATCAGTATTGACACTTAATACCTAATTAAGAGAATACTATCTTCTCACTCTTATTACACGCTTTCTTTTTTTTGAAGTAAGTTAATTAAGTTAACCAACTTTGTTCCCAACCATATCTTTTGGTGGTTCTAATAGTTCTCCGTGATACTGCTGGTTCTACCTCTTCTTCTGAACTGAAACTTCCAGGGGTTTCACAGTCCATTACTTAAATTTACAAAGTAGCTATCGCTAAAAGGATCCATGTTTTCTTCTGTGCTTGCTTTGTCAGTTTGACTTAAATCAAAATTTTCGAGTACTGGTTCTTCGCTTATATCTATAGTCTCTTCGTTGCTTTATTCAGTTTCTTCTGTTTCGTTTTCTTTTAAATTAACAGTTTCATTTTCATTTAAATTAACAGTTTAATTTTCACTTAAATTATTGTCGATTTTGGCCATATTAATGAGTCTTCTGTTTCTTCTAAAAACTTATTGAAATGATCTCAAATGATATGATCTTTCATTTACTTTTTGTTTTATGATTCTATATTCCCATTCACTAGCATTTTCATTATATTTCATATTCAAGTTCCTTTTGATTGTTTCTCCTGAACTTTTCACATTCTTCGCAAAAGTGCACCAATTCCTTAATTTGTATACTCATGTTTGGCCAAGCGTAAAGTTTTCGTGCTCGAGCTAATGTTTTCTCAACACCTAAATGGGACTCAAGAACTTGGTAAGAGATTGATTTCTGTAACCTGGACGGGACTACCAGCCTACCAAAGCGAAAAGAAGACCGTTTTCGAAGTGTAATTCTGATTTGAATTTATAGAAATTTTGACCAAATTGGTTTAATTTAGGGAATGATGGCCACCCATTTTAAATTCAGCTGTTTTTCATTAGTTTTCATCTTTCTACAAAACCCCAAGATAGCATTCATATTTTCTTCCGAGAAACAGGCTGCATGGCTTAACAATGATTTAATGAATAACATTGTCCAGTTCTGGGATGTCTGATTCATCCGGGATAAACAGTCTGCTACTAACATGTCTCTTCCAGGTTTACGGACATTTTTTAGTATTTTAAAAGATATAGCAGCATTTGCTATAAACGCATTGTTACTGAGTCAATGTCACGGCCTAATAAGACTTCCAGGGGCTTGTGATCACTTTCTACTAAAAATTCTCTACCATAGACATAATAGTGAACCTTTCACACGCAAAAACGATTTCTAGAAGCTCTTTTTAAATTTGAGCACATTTTTGTTCACTTTTTGTTAGCGTACGTGACGCAAAGCTGATTGGATGTCCGTTTTGTACAGCTTAGAGCTGTCATAAATGGCTTAAATTGGTGCACTTGTTATTGTTTTAAGCAAGTCATTGAGTTCGTTCTGATGTTGTGCAGTCCAATCAAACGAAGTATCATTACTAGTCAGATTTCTCAGATTTGCAGTTCTAACACATAAGTGTTGGATAAATTTAGCTAAATACTTAAAAAATCCAAGAGTGCGTGTATGACCCATAAATTCAACATGTTTTTCCTATATTGAACTCTGTCCGGGTTAAAACGTATTCCGTTATTATTGAGACCGGCGAAGTACTAATAATAACGTTTAATAACGTTTCATCATGCTCTTCAAAATTTTTTCCTTATATTCCTAAGTCATCAAAGTAAACTATTACATTTGGTATGTCTCCAAAAATTTGAACCATATTCTGCTGAAACATTTCAGGAGCGCTTTTGATTCCAAACGGAACCGGATTAAATTTGAATATCCCAAGTGGAGTCATGAAAGTTGTTAGATCTGAACTAGCTTCATCCAGGACCATTTGCCAGAATCCATGGGACAGATCCAATTAAAAACTGTTTCTTTGGCAGCCAAGTCCCTTAAATAACTGATTACATTTTTCCACAAATTCATCCCTGGTTTGAGGTATTCTACATATTGAATTAATATTTAAAATTTTAATGAGACTTAATTGTACAGAGGTCTTCAGACCTACTAGTGGTTCACATTTCGCATTAACAACTAAGAATTCAATACATTTTACTGTTCTGAATTTAGATCACAACCGTTTTCTTCAACTTTTCTAAAATTGGTAGCTTTAACATTACCTTCAAGTTTTAATTCTTTAACTAAATGAATTGGGATGCAGTTAGCATCAGCGCGTGTGTCCACTTTAAACGTTATATTTTTCATTTATATTGAATGTTTTCGTCCATCTTACTCTGTTTCGCCCGCACTCGCCTATTCTAAGATAAATTTCATTAATGTAAGCATCTGATATTCTAAGATTAATTTCATTAATGTAAACATCTGATTTAAATTGCTTTTCCCTGATTTTACCAGATTCTGTCCAATTAATAAATGTTCCGATTGTTTTTTTGCGGTCCACATCAATCTGCATGCTTTTGTAGTTGTTGCTATCCACTCGTTTGTTTCTGATGTTGTTGTTGTTATCCACCCGTTTATTGCTGCTGTTGTAGTTGTTGTTATCCACTCGTCTGTTCTGCTTGCAGTACTTAAAAAAATGTCCAATTTTTTCGCAATAGTAGTATGTCATATCCTTCGCACGGCACTCGGACAAATGGATCGGGTTGAAAATTGCTCCGCAATTATTGCAGAAACGATGCAGTTGTCATCAACGGACTTTTCATGTTGAGGATTTCGTAGAAATTCATTGTTTTTGGAGGCTGCTTTAAAGGCTTTGCACTCAGTGATGATCTCCTCGAGTTGCTTGTTTTTTGAGTCTAGGAGTTTAAGCTGCGGCCTTTTGTCGTGTATGCCAATTATGAAGCGATCTAACAGCATACGCTCTTCGTATGTTTGGCCACAGTCACATTTGTAGTCACATAACTGTACCTGCTTAAGAAGTGGCGTTTCAAACTCTATGAAAGGCTGTCCCTCAGTTTGAACGATGTTGTTGAACTTGTAGGATTCCATTGTTATGTTTCGAAACAGGATGCTGTAGTCATAAATTCCCCTTAGTACGTTCTCCAGTGTACGGTTAACAACCGCGACAGAGGAAGACGGGCCGGAAGATTTTACCATGGTGCCCACCATGCCACGTGGGGTTACATCGGTGGGAAACAATATGCTATATATTTCAGTGACTTTTGATCCAGCCAACCCACACTGGTCCCAAAGTCCAAAATTTGTGCAGTAATTAGAAAAATGGAGATATACGCTTGAAACTTGGTACAGTTAGTGGTTGTTGGATATAAAAAGCCTGTGCAAAAATTGTTTACGATCGGGCCACGCCTTCCTTACCTCCCCTTATAAACAACAAAATTACTCATACGTCCGTTTGTCAATTGATATTGCTTTCAGTTTTACATGGCTTAGATTTTAGTTTCTTATCAGAAAATAAATATTTTAAATGAAAAAATAACTAAAATAGAAAATGAGGAAAGTTTTCGGCTAATTTTATTTATTTTTTTTTATCACATATATTTATTAAATTAATCATTTTCTACATCTAAATCAAAAGAATAGTCATTAGTAAATTCAGTTGTGTCCAAGTCATCTCCATCATCATGTGCGTCATCTGTATTAATATTATTATTTAAGAAATTGACATTTGGTTGTGTTAACAGGTGAATAACCTCTTTGCAGCCAAGTTTGCTGCATGAGCAAGAAGATTAACGTCGTTATTATTTTTAGATGAAAGATCGGCAGCTAATCTTTGCTTTAATCGGCAACTTCCTGCATCATAGTTTAGTCGTGGGCGTCCAGCATTTTTGGGGGCCTCTTCCATAAAATCAGATGGTAATAATTTGATTTTGAAACGTAATACGATCCAATTTTCATGCTTCTTCTTAAGTCTTGAAACATCCCGGTTACAATTGTTTAACCGTGTTTTTAATGCAGCAACAAAGTTTGCTATTTTCTTGTCTATTGAGTTCTTTATATGTTCCTTTAATGTTTTAATAATATGCTGCAGCACAAAATCATAAATACTTTTATTTTCACGACCATTTGCCAGCCAAACCTCTACCATTTCAGCATAGCTCAAATCGATGTTGTCTGTCAAAAAACAATATTTCATGGAATCGGGCAAAAACGGGCAAAAAAAATTAGTGTAATCAAAAAATATATATGTTAAAGATAACATCTGTATCAATATTTTCTTAAATACCATTAAATACTATATACCTTTATTCCACGGAACACGACAAAAGTTAGGTTAGAATTGCTAAAACACATAACATCACAAAAACACATATTAATAAAGAAATTACACATATAACAAATATTGCAATATTACATAATATTTCACATACCTGCACAATTATCATCCATTTTGAATTATTGCATTCGAGATATTAGATTTTACACAATTTGTTTTCAAACTTTGCATTAATTTCACGAGAAAGCAATGCCAAAGTTTGCGGTAAACGATCAGCTGATTTCCAGGGCTGCCAGCGATCGCAGGGATGCAATTTCAATTGAAACTCTATTATTTTCAATTGCCCTGAATATTACTCTATCGCCATAAAATATTGTTTTTGCCCAACTCTTAAAAAAAAAAATTGGATTCTTGCACAAATTTTGGACTTTGGGACCAGTGTGCAACCATAGAAATGTGGCAATCTTCTTGGCCCCTGGTTCTGAGTCTTTGCCTGACGCCATCTCTTCCACATTTCCATTGTTCCTTGTTAATCTGCGATTGATATTTTCACTTCTGACACCTTGTAATAAGCCTGGTTAGGCAGATTATAAATAATTGTGTGTGTGTGTCTTTTAATGTGTCGTTAGTCTCAGGACCCAGGAACCGGAAGGAGGACGGTCTAGTGTGACCGTCTCCTTAAGTAAATACATACATTTTCAATGGGGGGAAAAAAATTAACAATTCAATTAAATGCCTTTCCAAATGTATGTATATTAAATGTCCAAGAACGGAATACCATCGGGTTAGCGCGGCTAACGGGGAGTCCTATGCAATTGTGGCACATGTATATGTCGGTGATTAATTTGAAATATAAGATTGCATTTTTAAAGGAAATTACAAAGAGAAAGAAGCTTTTGAAAAAGCGCGTAATAGAGAAAGAGGGCAAAATCCCTGATGAGCGAGGCGCAATGATGGGAAGAGAATATCGAGCGAAGTAGTGAAAGGCAGTTAGCGGAATCCTTCCATAGTGATCAAACAAACATGGTGGTAATATAATTGCGACTCGCTGAACATCTATCTTCTACATACTGTAGTAATAAGAACTAAGTAAGCTACTACTCTTAATAAACATGGCCAAAGTAGTTTTAAGTTATATAGTTAAGTTATATTTTAATGTGTGTTTAACCCTGGATATATTCTGTGTGTGCTATCCCTGGTTTGTAAAAGTATCGATGTGTTTTGCGAGGCATTCGAAAAAGCGTGTCCGGTGCGATCGAACGAAAAAGCTGAATAAAAGATAATTAAATTAAAGCGGAACAAAGAACACTATAATAAATATGTACATATATCAATGATCATTCCAACAACAAAAGAGGATAAGAGCAATGGGCTTGGGCAGCTCTATAAGGCCTATACTTTGTAATTTCATCTCTATGAGGACTCTTATAACACCCCACAAATCCCGATGCAGGAGAGCTGCATAGCAACAGCGAAGGAGACAAGAATGCCGGAGGAGTCATGGGCAACAAGGTCAAACGAAGAACAGCGGACCTATTACCCGGGCAAAGCAGAGACTCCGTGAACTAACGGACATTGGACCCTCACACGGCAAGGGCAACAAGGTCGAACGGTGAATTGGTGGACTTTGGACCTGCACAAAAAAAACGCACCGTGAACTATCGGTGCGGCAGTGGACCTTGGACCCGATCACGCGAGCTGGAGAAGAGGATTAACGGACCATCACATGCTATAAAGGGGCGGCGCAGGCGCAGGCGCAGCTCACGCGAGAATCAAAGCGAGTGCGTGTACGCGAGACCAGGAGCAAGTTAATCAAGTGCCGAGTGCCAGGATCAAGATCGCAAAGTCGACGCGCCGATCGACTGCAAGTCTACAAGGCTGAGACTATAACGCTGAGATCCAACGGGTGCTAGGTCGTGGTTAAATCGAGCTCAGGTAGTCCTTGAGTGCAGTCTGCGATAAAGGTGGCTGGGCGAAGAGGCAGAACCTAGGTCTACCTGCTAGGCGATTCACCTTACCGACACAATCCAGACCGATCTTTGGGAGCGAGGCTATATCTAAGGATACGAATAAAAACCTTTACGATATAAAGCAATATAAATTTGGTGGAACGACGTTTAAGTAGCGAGCGAACAAACAACCAAAGTGTCAAAAATGTTCAGTTAAGTATTTATAATTTTATTTTATCGCCTAAAAAAATTTAATTTATTTGTACACTTTAAGCTTAAGTATTAAACTAGGCTACAGGAGGAGTGTCAGCCATAGCTGCTGGGGCTTTCGGCTACCCAGAAGTTTTAATTCAATACTTAATATTATAAGGCGTATACTCTTTATGGGCTAATGAAACTACATTGCTGGCCTCATTTATTGCAAATTTTTTTTTTTACTATTCGGATTTACGTAAGTGCGAGCAAGACAAACGTAACGATTTCAATGAGCAATTAATGATGAAAATTGACAGAACCCGATACATGATAGCAAAAATAAGAGACAGAATTGGGTAAAAAAAATACCATTCGATAAAATACTACCGGGGCCGGTTCATCAATGGGCAAAATTGTATTTATTGACGACAAAACAGATGGAAAAAGCGAGGTTTAAATGTATACAAAAATTTGTTTACTATTTAGAGGTAACAACTAAAAACCGTAAAACGTTAAAATTAGCGGGATAAACACAATATAATAAGCAAATCAACAAAGTTTGAATTTAACGTTAAAAAGGCAGAGTGACCGTGAACTTATTACCAAAAAATTCTCAAGCAGTATCCATACGGTTGTCTCTGTCTCTGAGCTTCAATGAACCCGTCAATGAATGAGGCGAAAAATGTAATGTCGTAACCGTATTAGTTTAGATTCTAAACAAAACCAAAAGAGGTATTGGTTTTCGTCCCTGCTGTGAATCCAGGATAGCTCGAACTCAAAACGCGTGGCCACATTTTAGTGTTTTTTGTCGTGTTCATTGCTTTATCCCGATAATGTGTGCGCATGTACACTGCACTTAAGTTAAAGAAAATAGTTAAAAAAAAGGCATTGCGCATTTGTAGATACTTATGTATATACATATACACCCAAAAATAATTGTCATAGAAACGAAACTATTGTTACATGAGTTTTTAATTACTGGGTAAGTGAATTTTAAGATGAATATTAATTTAATAAGTTCGAAAGTACTAAAATAAAACTTTCGAGGATATCAATTCTTAACTCACGAGCATACAATTTAAACTCAATAGGCGTATTTATACCGGGACTCCTAGTTTACTTTTTATACTAATTAATCATATTACTTATATACTTATTTCCCTTGAGATGTTGTATAATTTTTTTTGTTTTGTGGTATACAAATTTATGCCAGTTAAAATGCACCATAAATGTATTTGGTTTACCTTTTTATTTATTGTTATTATATTTTTTAAATTGACAATAATAAATAGTTTACTTACTTACTAAAAGCCGAAAATTATAAAAGATAAAGCAATAAATTAAAGTTAAAATTTAACATGTAATAATTAATTGTATAAGGTTAAAATAATAAAATTAAATTAAAATATTAACTTATTTAATAAGAATGATAAAAGCTGAACAAAAATAAAATAAAAAACTGAAATTATAAAAAAAAGGATTAAAAACCATAATATCTTAACAAGAAAGGAAGCAAACTTCGGCAAGCCGAAGAAACGGACGGACAGACGGGCGGACAGACGGTCATGGCTAGATCGACTCGGCTAGTGATGCTGATCAAGAAAATATATACTTTATAGGGTCGGAAATGTCTCCTTCACAGCGTTTCAAACTTCTGACTGAAATTATAATACCCTCTGCAAGGGTATAAAAATGGGTGACAGCAATAACAATAACATAAACATAAATCCAAATCGATCAAATAGCCATGCGATGTTAAGGGTTCTCGGAAAGAAGAGAGCTGGTCTTAATGTATGTCATATAAATGCTCAAAGCCTCACACGAAAAAATGAAGAATTTAGATACCTCTTTATCAATTCGAGCGTAGATGTTATATGTGTTTCTGAAACTTGGTTTGTTCCTAATTTATGTAATGTTTTAGTTGAATGTAATGGCTATAATTTGCATCGCTCTGATCGTAATAGTCATGGGGGTGGGGTTGCAATATATGCGAGTAAAAATTTATGTTCCACGTTTGTATGTAAACCCTCAACCAGTAGTGCAATTGAATACTTATTTATAGAAATTAGATGCCAAAGATATGCTGATAAGCTAACAATTGGGTGTATATGACTATGAAGAATTTTGAAATATCCTTCCTGACGTGTCATTAAAATTATTCAGACGTCATTATAAGGGAATCCCACCTTGCAGAAGACATGAAATCGCTGGGGATGAAGTTGGTTAACTTTGTGTCCCCTACGCATTTTACCAAAACCCGCAACTCGCTTTTAGATTTATTTTTTGTGTCTGATACAGACAAAGTAGCTACATATGACCAACTTATTATCCCATCGTTTTCAAAACATGACCTCATATTCTTGACTTACGCACTTGACCTACAATACCTTGACCATCCAATAGTTTTTAGGGACTTTAGAAATATCAACTATGACCTGGACTCCATCTTTAATTTGTGCAATTGGAATGACATATATTCATTAAGAAAAAAGTGACCAAACTTACTGACACCGCCATGACAAATTTCTATTCCCATAAATTCAACAACGCATCTTCCACTGCTCAGACATGGAAAATAATAAATAACCTGGGAATATGCAAAGTTAAACCAAGACTTGAACAAGACATAAATGTAAATGAACTTAATAAAAAGTTCTTAAACTGCACAGTACCTGAAATCGCTGAAAATAAATATCTGAACCCACGATTTGTACCTGAAACTGTCTGTGATATTAGATTTATTTTTATGTGTGTTAATCAGTGTGGTGTCGTTCAAAGTATACTAAGAATTAAGAGTGACGCCACTGGGTCTGACAAAATAAACCCTAAATTTATAAAAATTCTGCTGCCAAAAATCCTACCTTACATAACCTATACCTTTAATACTGTACTGACAAAATCTACTTATCCGGACTGTTGGAAAACGGCAAAAATAAATCCGATTCCCAACCCAAATAATGAGTACAGGTCCATCTCCATTTTACCATACCTATCAAAGGTATTTGAGAATCTCATGGCTGATCAAATTAATAAATTTATGTCCGACAGTGCAATGCTTACTAATAATCAGTCTGGTTTTAGGAAAAACAGAAGCTGTACCTCAGCTTTTAAAAATTGCAGACGACCTAAGGGAACAAATAGACGAAAACAATGTTACACTCTTAGTTTTACTGGACTATAGTAAGGCCTTCGATACAGGAAACCATAATGTCTTTTGTGCAAAACTACGCAATATGTATATGTTTTCTAAAACTTCTGTCAAACTTGTGGATTTGTACCTACAAAATCGTCGTCAATCTGTTATACTGTCTAGCGTTTCTTCTTCTTCATACGAAAATTTTAATCGTGGGTCGGTGCTTGGACCCTTATTGTTTACCTTATATGTTAATGACCTTCCTAAACGTAATGCTGATAAACAGAATAAATGAGTGTATAGATGTTTGTAACAGAGAACTTGCACGTATAAATGAGTGGACCGGCAACAATGGACTTGGGATCAACCCATCAAAATCAAAATGTCTTGTCATAAGTAAGAGAAAGATAGTTTTTAACAATTTGCTGCCACTGACTATAAATAACACGCCACTTGAGTACGTTGATACATCTGTAAACTTAGGTTTCACATTCAACAGAACTCTTACCTGGAATGATCATATTCAAAGTCTGTAGGGCATATGGCATAATAAGGACATTATCCGTAACTAAAAATTGCCTGCCCACCCATATACGTTTACTAATAGCTAAAACCTGCATTGTTCCAGCGCTATTTTATGGAGTAGAAGATTTTTCAAACTGTGACACTACCAGTAAGAACAAAATTAAAGTTCTATTTAATTGCATAGCCAGGTATATATTCAACCTACCACATAGAAATCACGTATCCGAATTTTCGCAGAAAATATTCGATATCTCGCTAAATGAATGGATAAAGATGCCAATCTTAATTTTTCAGCAAAAAATAATCTTCCAAAAAGAACCTTTGTATCTTTTCGAAGAACTTCAATTTACATCCTCTAGAAGAGCAAACAATCTTACTTGCATAAGACCTAGATTACTGACATCCGAAAGACAATTTTTAATTATTGCTATACGATCATGGAATCAGCTCCCCAACCATCTTAAAAATATTAGCAGTGCCACGCAATTCAAGATAAAATTAGTCACACACCTTAAAAGGAGACTTAGGTTAGTTTTTATGAAAATTAGTTTTAAGTATAATGTAACAATTAAATATTTGCAACTCTTAGTGACTAGCGCATTAACTTATAATTTCCAAACTTGTAGCGTAAGGATGAAATTTTATAATAAAATACAAAAAAAAAATAATTTTAATGAGTCTAATATGTCACTATTAACCAAATCTGTTATGAAACAATGTTTTTAAAACATCAAAGAGTAAGGTAAAAATTATATTTGCATTTTAAGTTATCGCAAAGTATTTTAAAAGAATTAATTTATGTTTATGCGGGTCTGAATCCGTCAGCCAAAGTTTGGCGAGGAAACTTAGATTCCGTGCAAATCTTTCGGAAGTGTAAGTCTTTCGGAAGTAAAAACTGGAACAGGGCTGTATATAATGAATTCGTCAATAAAATTTTTTTTTTTAATTCGAAACTTGTAATAAAAATAGAGCCTTCAAAAATTGTTTAAATCTTAATTGTTTTTATTTTTAAGAAATTAAAAACTTATTGAGTTTGAAAACAAATTTCGCCCTTGAATTTGTTGTGGTGGAATAAGCTATACAGAAATAAATGCAAAAGAAATGAAGTCGATAGGACCGCTAGAGCAGAGGATATAAAATTTCTTCCAGCGGTATTTTATGGTATGGATGGTACTTTTCAAAATTTTGTACCATCATAACTAACAAAAAAGTAATTTTTTTTAAAACCCTGATACACGGGTGTAAAATCCGGCCATTAAAACGAAGCTTCTAACAGAATTTAAGTTGAAACGATGGTTTATTAAATATTCAAAATATATTCAAAGTTACAAAGAGCTTTAAAAAATCTTCTTCTCTTCTCAAGGCTCGAGCTGCAATTGGTTGTCGATAGTTGCCTCTCTTCCTGGATGCACATCGACTGATGTCAAAATGTATCGTTCTTTCCATCAATAATTTTGTAGAAAAAATTAATAAGTATTAAAATTATAATTAAATTTCAAATTGCTGTACTGGGGCGGTTACATTCCCCCCACGTAAACAGCTACATGGGTTTACTTTGATTTCGGTAAAACGTCTAGTACAGCTATTTTTGTTGCTGGCCGGATCGTTTTGGGAACCATTTGGACCGCCTAGTGAAAATTGGCATATACTCCTTCACCCACCTTTTCCAGAATAGATCAGCTAATTCTTGTGCCTGGCACCAGCGTTGTCTTGGGCCTAACTGAGTTGTGACTGTTGATTTGTAGCCATCTGCCGATCCCAACAGTAAATGGTTAGGCGTCAATGCGTCATCGTCTTCTGCCTCTAAGGATCCAAAGGTCAGTGGGCAAAAGTTAACTACGTATTCTGCACTTAAAAAAGCATTTCTTAGGCTTTCGTCGTTGTAGTTGGAGTTTGGAGAAATTGACTTTATAACCAGTTTAATGGAACGAATTAGGCGCTCCCAGGCTCCGCCCATATGCGGAGCGGCTGGTGGATTGAAGCGCCATCTGATCTGGTCGTATTTTATGACAAGTTTCCCGAAGTCAATGTTCTTTAGCTCCTCCTTGACGATCTCTCTGTTGCTCTAAAATTTGTGCCATTGTCCGGAAAGTATTTCCTTTGGTGTCCCGCGGCGGGACATAAAGTTAGTTAGGCACATTACACATGAGCTAGTGTCAAGGCTATAGGCTATTTCTATATGGACGGCACGTAGAGTGAGGCATGTAAAAATAACGCCACAGCGCTTCTCCTTATATCGGCCTACGGTTACCAGTATAGGCCCAAAAAAATCCACTCCAGTGTATGTAAATGGCCTTTCGAAACTAGCGAATTCTGGCTGGAGGGAGTGACGCCATCTGTGGTGGTTCCGGGATTGCAGAATTATTCTTGCATATTTGACACGATTTTCGAACCGATTTGTATACGATTCGCAACTGAGGGCATAAAGTATATGCTTCGTATGAGATTAATGGTGCCCTCGTGAAGCATATGTTTTTTTCGTGAAGTCCTTTACTACAAGATGTGTGATGTGATTATGCTTTGGCAGTACGATCTGGTCCCTGTTTTGATTTATAGAATCCGCCCGCCCTTGAGTACGCATTATGCCCTCATCATCAATGTATACGTTGAAGCCGATTAACGCGCTTGGTTTTGTTATGTTTTGGCTTGATTGAAGGGTGTCAAGTTCTGTTTTGAAGCCATCCTGCTGCGCTTTCCTGAAAAGAATATTTTTTGCCGACGTTAGTTGCTCAATCGAAAGGTGTCTTGCTATTTTTTCAGCTTTGCATCAAGCGTGTGGCTCATTTACCCACTCTTCAGGGTTGGGCTTGGAAATGAATTTCGTGGCCATATCTGCTACATTTAGCTTCGTTCGAACCAAACAGAATCAACTACCCGAGGTAGACGTGTTTCAGATCGCTCCGCCGAGTGAACGGGAAAACTAAGTTATTTAAAAATAAAAATACACCAATAAATAGCGAAAAGACGCTGGCAGCAATCCCAAACAACATGGGCTTTCTTCCCTAACAAACCTAATAACAAATACGAAGATTTAAATAAATTAAACTAAATAACAATGCCTGCGGGTACGTTATTGAAAAGTGCCAACAGCAAGCCCGTGAGTCAAAGTCGTGTACAACAACAACAACAGCAAGATGCGCGTCGACAGTCTTCGCTTCAACTGTTTTCGTCTTCGATAAATAATGCATACTTAGCAATAGTCTCATCGGAGACAGTAAATAACACAACAACAAGTGCAATGTCGCCGCCCGCTACTTAGACTCAGTCATGGAGTTCGCAATGCCCTTCCCCCCCTCCACCTATTGACGCACCGACTACATCAGCTTGTGCGCTCACTAATACGGTGCCCTCAATAACAACTGTCGCATCGACTACAACAACAACAACCTAATCATCGACCAACGTGTGGCCGATTTTGGCATCGCGAGCAATACTAGCTTCTGCTGCAGAGTTCTCACAATCTACGCTTGTACAGACTGGGATCGATCGGTATGTACAAATAAAAAAAAAACTTAGTCCGCAAAAAGCTAGAGAAACAAATTTGCCTAAACTTACGAAAACTTCAAACACCACTACGGCAACTTCTGCAAACAAATTTGCCATACTTGACGAGCTCGAAAAAGATGACGGTCAACCACCCCAAGCCAATAAAATTGTAAAGCCACCACCTATCTACATTAGAGATCAAAATTGTTCAGATCTAATCAATAAACTCAAGCAAAAAATTTGGCAAAACAACTTTTATATTACTATTTTAAAAAGAGGTAATATATCTGAAACCAAGCTCCAGATCGCCAATGAAGCTAGCTACCGCTCTGTAACAAACTTCCTGGACAGTGAGCGTATTAATTATTACACCTACCAACTCAAAAGTAGCAAAGGACTTCAAGTTGTAATAAAGGGTATCGAGTCAACCGTCCCGGTAGCAGATATAGCTGAAGGACTTAAAGAAAATGGTTTTGACGTTATGAACATAACCTACAGGACAAAAATTCCTCAGCCAATCTTCAAGATTGAACTCAAACCAGACGCGACTACTCTGAAGAAAAACGCAGTGCACCCCATATACAAACTGCAATACCTACTCCATCGAAGAATAACCATAGAGGAGCCGCATAAACGAAACGGCCCGGTACAGTGTACAAACTGCAAGGAGTTTGGGCACACAAAAAGTTATTGCACTTTGCGACCAGTTTGTGTTGCCTGTGGTGACCTGCACTGTATAGAAGCTTGCACGGGTAACAAAGAAGACCCAGAACTGAGAAAATGTAGCAATTGTGGTGGAAACCACACTGCTAATTACATGGGATGCCCTCTCTATAAAGAGATCAAGAGTCGGCTCAACCAGAGGCGCCAGAAACCAACCTCCGCCCAACAGGTTGCTCAGCCAAATCTTTACATTCCTTCGCAAACCACTCCTGGAGTTACGTTTGCGGCTGCACTTCGATCCCCTGGATTGTCGCCTACAAGAACCGCTCAGCCCGGAGCATTACAACCCCACCCGCCTATACCAAAACCGAAATATACTCCGCTTCCAGAGCAAAACTCTCAAAGACCAACTCAACCTTATAACCAACAAAACCAGACTTACACTCCACAAATACAAAACAGCATCGAAGCTACTTTAGCTACACTCACGAACATCATGCTTTCAATGCAAGGTACCCTCCAGGAACTAGTGCGAAACCAGAACAACCTTATGGAATTTCTAATCAAACAAAAGTCAACTTAAATGGATCCCTTAAGAACATGCTTTTGGAACGCTTACGGTGCTTCGCAGTACAGACTACAGTTCTTAAAAACCCAGGACATCGATATCATGCTCCTCTCAGACACGCACCTAACCAATAAAAACCATTTCTATCTCACTGGCTACATCTTCTATGCGAGCAACCACCCAGACGGCAAAGCTCACGGAGGGACCGGAATCCTTATCAAACAGCGCATTAGGCATCACCCTCTGGAGGCGTTTGCCTACAACCACATACAGGCCACATCCCTAGGAATCAACACAACCAGCGGTCCATTCACCCTATCGGCTGTGTATTGTCCCCCACGATTTAATATTTCAGAGACAGAATTTTTAGGCTTTTACAACTCATTGGGTAACTGTTTTATAGCTGCCGGTGACTATAATGCGAAACACCACTACTGGGGTTCTCGTCTTATTAACCCCAAAAGACGCCACCAGGTACTCCTACATACTGGCCAGCAGATCCGAACAAAAAAACAGACATTATCGATTTTGCTGTAACTAGGAGAGTGCCGTCCAGGCTGATACATATTGAAACCCTGGCGGAACTTTCATCTGACCACTCGCCTGTTTTACTCTGTCTATCTGAAAATCCACAGTTTGTACTTTGAAATCAAACCTAAAATCTCCTGTGAAGCTGATATTGAAGACTCACTTAAACATATAACGGATGTAATGTCCTCTGCTGCCAAAAACTCTACACCCGAACTTTCAGCCTCGTCCCCCCAAAAAACTACACGTACAACTACACAGATCCAGTCGCTCCTTCAAGAAAAGCGGCGACTTCGCCGAGACTGGCAGGCACACCGCTCCCCAGCCACTAAACAAAGGTTTAAAGAAGCTTGTCGGAAGTTGTCAAAAGCTTTACTTACTGAAAAGAATCAGACTCAATGTGCCTATATAGCGCAACTTTCGCCCACCAGCAACAAATTTCCACTTTGGAGAGCGCAACCAAACATTCAACCACCAATAGAACCCGACTTTCCAATTCGATCACCAACAGGTGGGTGAGCCCGTAGAGACGGGCCAACCTCATCCGCCAACAAACCAATTCACTTTACCAAACATCTCACCTTTCTCCACAATAATTCTTGAAACAAGGACAATCTTAAAAGCCATTGCAGAAAAGATGAATCCAAAAAAGGCCCCTGGCCATGATTTAATTTCGCCTAAAATAATAATTGAATTGCCTCTATGCGCAGTCAAAAGCATAACCACCATATTCAACTCAATTCTTAAATGAAACCAAAACCAGGCAAAGACAAATCCCAACCTTCGTCCTACAGGCCCATTAGCCTCCTTCCGTGCCTATCAAAGCTATTTGAAAAACTGCTTTTGTGCCACCTCAGAACACACCTCCAAAATGACAGAGCGATGCCCCTACATCAGTTCGACTTCAGGGAAAAGCACGGAACTACCGAACAGGTAAATGCATAACAGCTGAAATACGTACAGCGTTTGAATGCAGGGAATACTGCAATGCCTTATTCCTAGACGTATCTCAAGCCTTCGACCGCGTTAGGATTGACGGTTTGGTTCATAAAATCAAGACTGTTCTACCAAAAAACACCCACAAATTACTTGAATCTTACCCTAAAAACACAGAGTATCTACTGTCAGATGCAAAAATTTCTTCTCCGCCAACCACAAAATCGAAGCTGGAGTACCCCGAGGAAGTGTGCTCGGACCGATCTTGTATGTCCTAAACACGACTGACATTCCCACAAGCAGTCAGACAACGCTATCCACCATTGCTGATGACACAGCTATAACCAGTCGTCCAAAATGTCCAAAACAGCAACAGCGTATTTAAAAAACCACCTGGGGCCGTAGAAAAATGGCTAGCAGATTGGCGCATATAAGTCAACGAACAAAAATGCAAACATATTACGTTTAAACTCAATCGGGCAACCTGCCCACCACTGGCCCTAAACAACAAACAAATCCCCCAAGTCGACGAAGTCATATACCTGGGCACTTAGACAGGCGGCTTACCTGGAGTAAGCACATTGAAGCGAAGAAAATTTCCCTAAAACTCAAGGCCAACAGTTTCCACTGGCTCATCAATTCCCGCTCACCCCTGCCACTGGAACTCAAAGTAGTTATTTACAACTCTTGTTTAAGGCCAACTTGGATGTACGGGTCTGAACTCTGGGGAAACGCAAGCAAAAGCAACATAGAAATCATCCAACGAATACATTCGAAGATACTGCGAAAAATAACTGGGGCCCCCTGGTATATTCGCAAAGCAAATATCCACAGGGAAATTGATAGTAAAGTCTCGAAGTACGAAGCTAAACTATCAATACATCCAAACCAACTAGCCAGGCAGCTCAGGCGGCTCAGTAACCACTCTCGGTTGCAGCGCAATGACCGCCCACTCCTGCCCAACTTAGGGCCATTAACCAATTAACAATTATAATACAGTATAGGTTAAGATTTGAATACTTATTGTAAGTCTCTTCTAGAAAAGATTCAATAAACAATCAAAAGGTAAAAAAACAAAAAAAAAAAACTTCGTTGGAGCCCAATGCCATTGACTGGCATTCGTAGTCTCCATGATTTCTCCAACACGGTGCATAACAAAGGCGTAATAATTTCGCGGATCCATTGTCAGCAACGAAATAACAGTCCTTGAGTCCGTCCAATATATGTGTTCATCGGCCTTTATGTTACGTGTGTTACGCGCCAGTCAAAGCGGCGAGTAGTTCCATTCCGGGTATGGAATGCGGCCTAAGAGGTGCCACTTTGCTTTTTTCTGCGATATAGTGATGCCATCTCCCTTTCCTATTCGAAAATAGCAGACGGCTGCATATCCGAACTCGCTGGCATCCACAAAGGTGTGTAGTTCGGTGAAGTCTGCGATATGGAGTAATGGCGAGTAATGTCGTGGGACCTGAACTGTTGCGGCTTGGGAAAGCAAGCCCTTCCATTTTTCCCAAAATAAAAGCTGAGGTACCGGTAAGACGTCGTCTCATCCTATTCCTGTGCGCCAAAATCCCAATGGGTCAAATATAAACATCAACACTTGTAGGGCCTTTCGTTTCGCTGGCATCTCTTAATCGGAAAGGATGCTTCTTTTCATTCGTGTAAAATTTTCGGTTCCCAAAACATACCAAGGACTTTCTCTGCATCTCCGAGCTCCTTTGCCGGTTGTGGGGTAATCGAGTCGCCCAGCAAATGCTTCAGAACTTCGGGGAGTTAGATGCCCAATTCCTTATATTGAAGGCGTGTATGTCCCGAACCTCTAAAGAAACCTTGATTTCTTCTGTTTCGTCGGCCACACTGTCTATGTATTCGTCGTCATAGAGTGCTTCAGTAATAGCTTCAAAGGCTCGGGGACACTTCAGTTTATACTCCTTCGCGTTCTTATCTCGCACGTAATGAGCAATGCATGGAGCGCAGGATATGCCAAAAGTCATTGCTTTCATTAAAAATATTCTTGGAGCTCGGGTTTCTTTGTTAAACCATATAAATCCTAGATACGAATTTGGTGGAACATTTTCGCAATGTTACCGCAATCTGCTATTTCTCCAACCCGGAACGCCATTAAAACTTCAGTAAGGGGATGCAAAAGGTCAGGACCCGTGATCATAAAATCGTGACTTTCCGTGAGACTTAGCTGTTGCATCCGATACAAGCCTAACCGTTTCTGGTTTATTTGGGTTGTGAGTGATAAATATCGGAAGGTACCAAACGCGCTCATGCTGTATAGTCATTTCGGCGCTACACATCTCGACTGCGTAACTCTTCTCGAATAAATTGTTGCTCTGTAGCTCAACTTGTCATACAAATAAGGTTCCCGGAATATTTTTGATTTCAGACAGTCCAATCTTTTCATCGCGCTTTTATAGCTTTCTGGTAAAATGGGGTTGGTGTGACGCCATAGGAGACCAAATTGATAGTGGCCATCAACTTTTGTGCAAGTACTATCCAATATTTGTAGGGCCTTTTCGTCATCGATAGAACAAAGAGTCCTTGGAGTAACAGAGTCAACATTAATGCTCTCTTTATCGGATTTATCGATTTTTTCCCAATTACATTGACAGTGGTGCATAGAGAATACGGTCTTGGCGTTGCAGGAGCCTTGTAGTCCCCAACCGAGTATACACTTCGACGCAATGGGATCGTTCCACTTTCCTTTTCGTAATTTTCGAGGAACAGAAAGCTTCCAATTATTTGTGCCAATCAGAAGTTCAGTGTTCAGCACTTGAATAAAACTTTAAGGGTATTCCATTTAGGTGCGGGTATTTGGCGTTTAATTCACTTACGTTGACAGTTTGTATTTGTAGGCCCAAATTTTTGACGGTGTGAACGTTATTTAGGCAGTATGATTTTTGGACGTCTGCTCCTGAGATTGGAATATTAAAGCGCACAGAGTTCCTTTCCATTCTGGTGGTTTGATTGGACCACAGCATACATATTGGGTTAAGAGTGCGCGTAAGTAAGCGATTGAAGAATTATTCGTCCATGAGTGTCACCGAATATCCCTAGTCCAATAAAGCGCAAGCGTCATTAGAAACATTGCTGCAATGAACTCTTATGGGCACAATTCGACAATATTGCTCTCCGTCAGGGAACTTGGCTTGGTGAGATGCAACGACATTGTCAGTCTGGCTACCTTTATGCAGCAGAGGCTGATGTCTTGATTCACATCCTCCGATCCCACACGATTTAGTAGAGAAGCATCTTCTTCCATGGATTTTAAGGCACTTAAAGGACAGTCCATTGTCACGAACAATTAGCTGCTTTTCCTCATAGGGGAGATTACGAAACCCTTCACACTGTGCGATTTGATGCTGTGTACTTTGGTATATGAAGCAAGTCGTGTTCTCAGAACTGTTAGCGTGGTGAGGTTCTTCCGATTCGGTGTGTTGTAGCCGTCCAATGTTGTAGCTGGTGTGAGTGTGTACGTTATTTTGGTTTTGAGTACGATGTTGAAACCACGGTGTTGGCTGTTTATGCGATCTTGTATAATCAATCACTGAAAGCCTTTACGTTTGCAACGTAATTTGGGTGCATTGCCAAAATCAATTTATAGTTTTTTTTTTTCCCTTGCAAGCATAGGATTGTTGATGTGAGCATCCAGCTTTAGTCAATCAGTAAGTCCAGCCTGTCCTTGCTTATAGATATTCTCATTACTTTGTCGATCATGCGATCCAAAATGTGCTTATGACCATTGTTGGCAACAAAAGCTTGTCTCTTACTAGGTCGTACGCTTTTCCTTTGGGACATCTTTGGAGTCGTGACATGTTCTCCACATTCGAAAAGCCAGCCACAGATATGCTTTTCTCGAAAGCGTTAAAGGGTGGTAAGTCTGCTGAAGTATTTGGCGTGCTGATAGCTGAGCGCTAGTTGGACCCATATTGGTAAATGGCAACGTCATGTTCGCGCCACATTGCTGTGAATGTATTTGATACTTTTGCTGGATATATTTTTGATCAGCTTCCCGTTTTTCCTCTAACAACTGTAAAATAAGAACCTTAGGGGATTTGTTGATGATTATTGGAGCCTTTGAATAATTAAAACTCACATTGCACATTGCACCAAAATAATATCGTTACCGTGTCGATCTTTTTTACAAACGCTGTTAAACATTTTCGGATTCTTGTAATTGATTTCGCATTTGATCTTTTCTTTGACTTGTTGGTGGAAATGTATTTGCTTTAGCAAGCTATGACCCTACTCACAGCCTTAGTGTTCAGTTTATTGTTAGTTTTATCACGAAAGCGATACACATCTGAACGGTATCAGATGTTCAAGGTTGTGTGAAATTCTTTTCTGCGGAATTGTATTGCTCTTATCTACGCAGATAAATTTCGCATTTTCGCATACACGTACAAGGTTTAGAATCCAACGGTTGTTTCGATAAGTATATGTGAATTTTGCATTGTGCGCTTTCCCTGTGCTACTGCGGAACTTTACCGTTCTTATATATACTAAACCAACAAGGAATCACTATAGCAGCAGTAAGTTCATGAGTTTCTTTGCATACCCGGAACTTAATTTCTTGAGACGCATGTAGCAGTTTTTTTTCTTTTCACTGTATTTTCTCTTGCGCACACGGAACTTAGTCGTTCAATACACGAATAGTAGATTTTTTTAAAAATGTTGGAGCCGGACATTAACCTGAAGCTTCTATCAGCACTTGTGGCGATAAGATGGTTTATATAATATTTAAAATAAATTCAAATTACAATAGCTTTAAGAAATCTTCCTCTCCTAACGAGGCTCGTGCTGCAACTGCTAAATTGATAGTTCTCTCTTGGTGAATGCGTAGCGATTGAACTCACGCCGATGACAGCTTCTTATAAAAATTAATAAGTATCAAAATTATAATGAAATTCCAAACTGCTCTAGTGGAGCGGTAACAATAGGCTTTAACTGCAAAAGCATTTTTGGAGTAATTAAGTCACCGCCTGGAAATTTTTTGGGTTTCAATTGGTCTTTGATGACTTCAGCAACTTTGGCCGGAACTATATTGGCTCTGTTTATGTTTCAGTTCGAATTGAAAGCGACGGTATTCTTTTTTGTTTCGGGCCCAGCTGCCTGCAGAGTTGCTTATAGGAATCACTGTATCCACAAGGGATGCTTTGTACTGGTTGGGGACAGTTTTTCAATGAATCGGCGTTGTGCTTCTCCCTCTACATACTTAAGAGCCTTGGTAAGTCTGCGAGTAGCCTCCTGAAGAGATGGCTTGGAGGTTGGTGATCTGCTGGCTAGACAAACGTCTGAAACGTGTGTTTTACGAAACAAGCTATTTAATAAAAAAAATTAGTTTTGTATCGGTTGTTCTGAACATTGTTCTCAACTGCTGTGGAGATGTTGGCTGCTGCGATGAGTACTTATTCAAGTGCGTCGGCACACCAATCGATGTCCTCCTTGATGTGGAGCTGCGGGGTTAGTTTAATATGAGAACTTACATATTTTATATTTAAGCCAGTTGGTTCTGTGCGACATCAGCCTGTGGGGGCTCTCGATTATTTTCGGGCTTTAGAGAAAAATCAAAAAATTGTTATGGAAACTAAACTATTGTTACATAAATTTTAAACTAATGGGTATCAACGAACTCTTTATAATATGACTTCGAAGGTATTAAAATAAAACTTTCTCAGTTATCAATTCTGTACTCACGACTATAAAACTTAAACTAACTTGGTGTATTCATACCGAGACTCCTAGTTTGTAATCTTTAGTGTTATTGGCAAACCATGTAAACGCTATGTAGCTTACACATTAAACTACGTATTATAAATTTCTTAATATTTTATATCAAAATTATCCTCTTTCCCTTTGAGATTTAGTACACATTTTTTTAAATTGACATATTACTAATAGCCAAAAATATTAACTTAAAACAAGAAATGAAGCAAACTTCGGCAAGCCGAAGTTCATATACCATTGCAGCTATTGCAAAAACTAAATATTCTTGAAAACATTAAAATTATGATTTACTTGCGTATATGTTTAAAACATTGAAGCTATGATGATCTGCAGCTTAATTATTCGATAGTTTCTGTGGAAGTTATATGATATCGTTTTTCGATTTTAATAAAATTAAAAGCGTAATTCTGAACTGCCAATTTAATAATATTTCCGAAATATTTAACAATTACTATAAAACTAAAAAAAAACATTAAAAAACAAAAAAGTTATACATTTTAAAAATTTATTTTTCCGATTGTTCCTATGGGAGCTCTATGCTATTGTCGTCCGATCCGTCTGGTCCGACTTATATACTACCTGCAATAGAAAGACACTTTTGGGAAAGTTTCAGGCAGATAGCTTTAAAACTGAGAGACTAGTTTCGCGTAGAAACGGACGGACAGACGGACAGACTGACAGACGGACAGACGGACATGGCTAGATCGACTCTCCTAGTGATGCTGATCAAGAATATATATACTTTATAGGGTCAGAAATGTCTCCTTCACTGCGTTGCAAACTTCTGACTGAAATTATAATACCCTCTGCAAGGGTATAAAAAAATATATTAATAAATAAAAAAATAAAGTTAAAAACTGAAAAATTACAATATATATTATAAATTATTAAAATAAAATAAAACAAGAAAGGAAGCAAACGTCGGCAAGCCGAAGTTCATATAACCTTGCAGCTATTTCAAAAATTTAATATTCTTGAAAAGATTAAAATTATAATTTACTTGCGTGTATGTTGAAAAACATTGAAGCTATGATGATGATGAAGCAGCTCAATAATTTGATAGTTCCTATGGCAGCTATATGATATCATTTTCCGATTTTAATAAAATTAAAAGCGTAATTCTGATCTGTCAAATTATTAATAAATCAAATATAATTTAAAAAAAAAACTACAAAATAAAAAAGTTAAATTTTTTAATAAAAATTGTTTTTTTACATTTTTATTTTTTCTATGGGAGCTTTAGTTTATAGTTGTCCGATTTTGATGAAATTTAAACCGTATTTCTGAAATATTTAACCACAACTATATGTCGAAGAACTTAAAAAAAATTTAAAAACATTAACGTTATAATTTTTTTGTCATTTATTTTTCCGATTGTTCCTATGGGAGCTATATGCTATGCCATCCGGCTCGTTCCGACTTATGTACTACCTGCAATAAAAAGAGAACTTTTGCGAATAGTTCATGCAGATACCTTTAAAACTATTAGTTACAATGTACATCTTAACATTGTTCTTACCTTACAGACAAAAAGCTTAAATTCTTTAAGAGGTGTTATGTTAAAATATAAACTACTTCTACTAAAAGAAATAATGTAGATAACACAGTATAATGCACCAAATGCAAATCAATTGGCCAATTTCAATTAAGTAACTCTATAATTCTTTTACAGTTGTCTTATAGTGTATAGATTTTACATACATGGTAGAGATACATTTTTTATTAAATCTTTAAGTGTCCAAGTAAACGTAACGTAAAAAAACGAGTTAAAAAATCGACTAATTTATAAGACTTAATGCAAAGGTACACATTATTACGAAAAACAATGAAAATAAAACGGGCATGATTATTTAAATTAAAAATATATTTTTTGTTTAACCCCGGTTTGGACCTGAACCCTTTTTCACCATATCGACAAACAGGTTCGTAATTTGAAACCCTAGAAATATTTAATGTTCGAACCCTCAACCGAACCTAAGCCATATGATATGAGTTCACAGCCCAAGAACAAACCCTAGAAGTATTAGCATGCACACGCAGGAAAGTGCAAACACACTAACAATGCACAGGGCTTAGACAAATTAAAATAACATTATTAAATCTCGAATTTTGAATACATTTATGAAAAGCCTATTTCCAAACGAACACACTGCAGTTAAGCTAAGCTTGGTAAAAAGGAAAGCTCCAGTACTACCAAATAGATTCTTGCAAAAGTGAACTTATAAGTGAGAACTTATAAGTTTACTTGAAATGTTCACTCACTTCAGCTTAAAAAAATGTCAAGTCGTACATAGAATTTAAACTCATACTCATTTCGTCAGAAAAAATCTTCGAAGGATCGCGACTTCTTAAGAGACATGTGGCAGCGGGAAAATTTTCGATTCTTAGTGTTCTTCACCATATATTTCCTCAATGGACCGCAAGTTTTTGAAATCCATGTAGTTGGTGTACCGAAGCAATACTGGGGTAATACACCACACGTTCTCAAAAGCTCGCGAACCTTACAGAAGACCATTATTATAATACTTTTGTCAAGGTTTTCAAATTATCGAGGAAGTGGCTGAATGCACTTTTAATAATTCCCTTAACAAGTAGGACTCACTCACATACATGACTTGGAAGCTCTATTGACTTCCATTCGTTTTCACTATGTATTTTATCACTCGCTTTTTTTAAACAAGTGTTTGAACAACCAAGTCAAGGAAAAAAACTTGTTACTTGTAAGTGAGTTGACTTGAACTCTACCACTCCATTTTTAAAAAATATACTTGTTTGCTCAATCAAATATACTCATGCAGGACTCTACTTCCAGACATTAATAAAAAATTGACAAAAATCACAGAGCATAAGATAAGCACTACCGACTTTCGAGGCTAAATACTTGGAAAATATCAGAGCACGGTGTTTTTCGTTTTTACTATCATAAAGAAGTGGAAAGGTCACTATAAATCATCGTTACAGTTAATTTATACTTTTTTTGCCGGACAAGCAATCCCAGCATTAACGGTTCTTTTAATGGCACCACGCTACTTTGCGGCAAAACACTATTATATGTGTAATACAAATAACATACAAATTTGTATTTCTGCTAGATTTTGATCAGATTAAAGCACTAAAGTAAAATCACAGTACTTTTTGTGAAAGCGGTGCTATTATATTGACTGACTTAATATAAAGTTTAATCGTAATATGAATTTATTTAAGAACAAATGTTCCAATTACAGAATTCTTATACTGTGTTCCGGCCCCACATCTAGGCCGCAAGGGCCCCTTGTGATGCCATAAAATCTCTGATAGGTAGATCCCTAAGCTCGTAAAAAATTTGTCTTCTCGAACCATCTGACAAATCCGAACTTGGCAGAATAAAATTGAAAAGTTAAAACCAGAAATTGACTATCAAAAACCACCCCAAGGTCAATAGTCCATAGTCCATAGTATGGGAAATCGCTGTGTGCGCACCGTGTTTCTCAAATTTTTATTAAAGTTGTCACTTTTTTTTGTTTAAAATGAACTAATGTTCTTTTTTTGATAATTGAGAAATCTGTTTCTGGCTCAGAAATCTTTCTAAAAAGCAGTGTAAAAAATACATTTTTTGTTTTTAAGAGGCTGATTTTTACTCATAATTCTCACACCATGTAAACGCTTTGCAGTTTACATATTAAACTATGTAGTATAAATTTCATACTATTTTTTAATAGAATTATACTATTACCCGATAGATGTAGTATAGATTTTATACCGTTTCGTCTTTTTAACTAAATATTTATTTTGTTTATTATACCCTTGCAGAGGGTATTCAATTTTTTAATCAGAAGTTTGCAACGCATTGAAGGAGGCATTTCCGACCCTATCAGCATCACTAGGAGAGTCGATTTAGCCATGCCCGTCTGTCCGTCCGTCTGTCCGTTCCGACTTATTGGCTTAGGTCATTGGGGAAATATATTTAGCTTTCATAATCTTTTCGAATTTTTTCGATTTTAGCCACGATGTGACCGGAATCATGACAGCAGTTTGAGTACTTTTTTTTTGAGCCTCAGCAGTCAGCGAATCGTTAAATTAAAGCTGAAAATTTACCTTATAAAAAAAATCCAAAAATTGCCTATTTTTTCGTGGGTTACACTGGTATAGCCCCTTAATAGAGTGTTAGCAAGTCGCTGCAGTTGAAACAATATTTTCCATCCGTTTGCCGCTTTCTTGGCAATATTATATTGTCCCCCTTGCATTTACATACAGCTTTGTTTGATTCTATATTTTTGGTACACAAACAATTCTTCCTCAATATTAACTTCTTGCCCTTCTCAGTGCCGCCCAATATTGACGATGCCCTGACCTCCAGCGACATAATCGTGCGTGAGGGCGATAACGTTACGCTACGCTGCAAGGCGAAAGGCAGCCCCGAACCTACCATCAAGTGGAAGCGAGATGATGGCAACAAATTAGTGATTAACAAGTCGCTCGAAGGTGAGTTAATTTCTATTTTAGTTTTTAGGCTTCGACTAAATTTCTCCAAATAATGTACAGTGCCTGAACTGGAGACCGACTCCCTCGAACTGGAGAAAATTTCGCGCTTGCATATGGGCGCATACTTATGCATTGCCTCAAACGGAGTCCCGCCTAGCGTATCAAAACGAATCAAAGTCAGCGTTGACTGTAGGTTGATAAATAAGCTTCATGAATAAACTTATAGTTCAATAAAATGGTCGGGTCTATTCTTCTAGTCTCGCCAATGGTTTGGATACCGCATCAGCTGGTGGGCACACCAATGGGTTTCAACATCACCCTTGAGTGCTTCATCGAGGCGAACCCGACCTCGCTAAACTATTGGACTCGCGAAAACGATCAAATGATTATTGAGTCACCAAAGTACACGTAAGTGAAAAGCAAGTACAAGTAAGTGCAATGCTGAATGCAAATTCAATGCGCTATTAATTTTTGGAAGTCCCAGTTGAGGACGCATTAGGTTATCTCTTCATAAATATCAGTTGTTGCTCACATTGTTTAATTGATAAAGATGGTACACAAACAAATCTGTAATCGTTGATTTTCGTTCAGTTTGCTCGCCGCGATGATGTGGATTGCCTGCCTATTGTTTGTTCTCATTTGTGCTGTTTCTACAGCTCAAAAGTCTGAGGCCAATTCCAACACTCGGCTTCTGAACAACCTTCTCAGCTATGTAGTCGAGGATGCCAGTGCCTGCGGTAATTACTTCGAGTATGCGTGCGGCAAGTATGCGGAGCGACATATCAACGATCCCTTTTCCGAGATCACCCAGATGTTGGACCATAAGGTGAATAAGAACCTTGTCCAACTGATGGAGGAGCTGTACCAGCGATATCAGTTGCAAGGGTTAATCAAGTCGAGTGTGGAAGCCAAAACCTTGCGATTTTACATGACTTGTCGCAACGCTTCGCTAAACACGCGCAGTGCAGAACACTATCTAAGACTGGCTCCTCCAGACGAGGATCTTACATGGCCCCAGCTAACCCCCCGTGCGGCCGCCTGGCCCAAGCATCAGTTTAAGTGGATCAAGACCCTGGGATATCTGCATCGCTTCGGTCTCTCCAATGTTTTAATAAACGTGATAATAACACCGAATTTTCAGAACAGTAGCGAATTTTTATTGGACCTCAGTATGCCCAGTTTCGAGGGAGAGTCGCAACACCTAAATATTTTAATGGAAACCATCGCAACTCTTCGCGCTATGAAGGTCCCGTCAAAAAGTGTACTAACTCTCGCGCGAAAGATAAAAGGGTTTGAATTCGCCCTTCGGATCTTAGTCGAAGACGACGACGACGATGAGAGCCAACTTATGAGTGTGCATCAATTGGAGAACGCAACCGGCCACGACTGGCAAATGTTTTTTGAGTTAATAGTTGGTCACCGCATATCACCCTACTTTCGGTTGCAAGTTCAAAACTTGCACTACTTCACTGCACTTAAGCAGCTGATGGACTCCTCAGATGCCCAGGTGGTGGCTAGCTATATCATGACCCGATTCGTGATTTACATCCTAGAGGACTCCATGGATGACAGAGATCCCGTCGAGTGCATAAAGGACATGCGCCGAGGCTTGAATCTAGCCTCGACCCTGATCTACGAGGAGCGCTTCCTAGCACCTGCCACGCTGCACCAGTACACCGAAGATGTTAAAGAACTCTTTGATCAATTGCGCCGGCAGTTCCTGCTACAAATTGATCAAAATAGCCTTGGGTTGACCAACAAGCAGAAGCGCATGGTCGCCAGGAAGGCGCAGGATGTCGTCCTCAATATCGGCAACATGCCTAGAAGCCGTGACCATCGGAGCTTCGTCAGCCAGTATTATGACGGCCTGGTGTTTCCGTCCGCAGACCTGGACTACGGTCGGGAACACCTTAAGCTGCTGGAGTTCCGCACCCGAAAGGAAATGGCACAACTTCACCAGACGGTTCTGAGTGCCAAAGAGTTTTTCTTCATGCCAGATCCGAACACAGCCATGAGCTCCAGCCCATACTATCTGATGCGTCAGAACGTCATAATCGTGCCATATGGCCTTCTTCAAGAGCCGTTTTTCGTATCAGACAGCCACGACGTGTTCAAGTATAGTCTATTGGGATTTGTGCTCGCCCATGAGTTGATGCACTCCGTCGACACCACTGGTCTTTTATTCGACAGTCGCGGAAACGCTCACGAAACCGGCACTGAAATAATAAGCTCACCGCGCTTTAAGGCAGGCTTGGTATGCATGAACCGCATCAAGACGCAATATATCGACGAGCGAATTGCGGATATTGCCGGTCTTGATCTAGCCTACTCCACATACCTCCGGAACGCCAGGAACAGGAACTATGCAGACTTTACAAAAATTTCCCTGGAACAGATTTTTTTTCTCAATCTGGCTCAGTTTTTTTGCGGGGATGGCGACACTACTAATTTCGTTGATCACGACGACGACGAGATGCGTCTGCAGCAAATGCTACAAGGGTTCGCCCCTTTCCACAAATCTTTTGGATGTCTAAAAAGTAGTTCTTACCACGATAAGTGCCAGTTGTGGTAAGCAGGGCATTGCATAAAAGCGATACAAGCACGGTAGCCGCGATTTCATATTTTTTATTCAAGCCCTTAATAATACAAACTTAATCATTATGCATCCATGAAGAAGTACTTTTTTTAAAATATAAATACCAAACATCAAATATAGCATACTAGTATTTTATACCTAAACAGAACTGAGCTAAAGATTCCTTCCCATTTCATTTACCGGTGCCAAAGATCAAGTTTCTATTTTTTTCTAATAATAAATATAATGAAGTCATTATTTTATTTTAAATCATTGTGCATTTATGCAAACATAAAATCCTATTATACATTTTCTGTAAAATGTTTTCCTTCAATGGAAAAAATTTTAATTTCCTCTTGGAAAAGCTTTAAAATAAATATGACTTTTAAGAGATAAATGAATATATGAATGTATGTTAGGTTGAGGTGTATGTTTGGGAAGTGTGTTTCCTTCCTTTTCACGACGAGATATTGCGAAAAAACAATCGTCGAACCAGTTTGCAAGAGCTGAGAACGAAGAGAGCAGGAAGGGAGAAAGAAGTCGTCGAGAAACAGAAGCCGTTGGTTGTATTCGCGTTGATATTAAAATTCATTGTAATTTGTGTTTGTCACGCCATTTCTATGGAAACTTGAACTATCAAGCCTGTTCCAGTTTTCACTCGAAAGTGAATTCGTTAACATTAGCGGATTTTCCTTTAACATAACCAAAGTTCTCTTGCTTGCTAGCAAATTTCATAGGGAAATTACTATTTGAGGAGAAATAAAACAGCTAACTGCTGCTACTGCTCTTAACAAAAGCCTATTATTTGCATAAGTTTCCCAGGCAAATCTCTGATCAACATTTGGCCCGCTGCTGTTCCTAAGCTTTTTGCTTTATTGGTGCACACATTTAATGTCTAAAATCAGTCAAAAAATCATTGGTAGCCAAAAATAACAAATTCTACTTATTTTAAAGGCAGTGATGGAAACTGACCCACAAAAGTGTTGAACAACTTGAGTGAATCAGCTGCTTCGCACCAGTGTTGCAAACTTTTTACAAATAGTGATCGGGACCAAAGTGGCCAAAGACGATGAAAAAGGTCACAACACAACACGCTTTGCACAATAAGTACATTAATTTACGGGGTAATAAGAAAAAAAACACTTTTAAACTAAACTTAGATAATTTACACTTCTAACCATATAAAAACAAACCGAAGAGCGCTTGCTAAAAATAAGGAAATTTTTATTTTTTTCGTACCATGACAACTCTGGCTTTGTTTCTATCAAATTCGTTCGGATTTTAGCGGATTTGCAAATCTCCAATAAATTAGAATCGAAGCGATTCTGAGGTGCCATCACAAAATAATTTCTAAAAAGTCAATTATGTCACTATTTTCCAAATCTGTTTTGCAACAATGTTCTTAAAACATCAAAGAATAAGGTTAAAATTGCATTTGCACATTAAGTTATAGCTAAAAATTTTAAAAGAATTTATTTCTGTTCTTGCGGATCTGATCCGTGTTAACCTTTCGGAAGTGAAAACTGGAAAAGGGCTGTATATATAACAATAAGGGTTCATGCAGGCCAAAAATTGAAGTAAATCTTGGCAAGATAAGAGGATAGTAGTGGCGGGTTGGTCTAAAACGCTCATTAAAAGTTAAATATAATTAAATTAAAAATTAAAATTAAAAGGCTTATGAATTCTATGGAGTCAATATCACCTTTAACAAGATTGTGCAAAAAAATAGTTCCATGCATTATTCTACAACTTACAGGAGTAGGTAAATTAAGCAATAGTAATCTACTAGAGTAAGAAGGCAGCCTTACCAGTTCAAGCAACGAAGGGCGAAAAGAGGAAATTTGTTTTCCACGACTCAATATGATCTATGTCATTTCGTTACATTTAGGCAATTCAGATTTAAGAGGTTTGATTGACACCATCTCTAAAAACAATCAATATCAGACGGTAAGCCGAAATCCGATAGCAAATTGTTATAGGACAAACAAAGCTTAACATCATCAGCATACATTTATACTCCAGAATGTGTTATGACAGAAGGAAGATCATTGAGGACTACCCTGAGGCACTCCAGATGTTATGTTAATCATATTGAAAACTGCGTTCTTTGAAATCCAAGCTAAAGGATTATTCGAAAATTCGAGCCGATCTAATTTAAATAAAAAAAGAGAATGGTTAACAGAATCAAAAGCCTTACTAAAATCTATATAAATAACATCAGTCTGCATTTAGTTATTGAACCCTTTAACTATAATAGATGTCAGTTCAAGTAGGTTCGTGGTAGTAGACCTTCGCTTAACAAAACCATGTTGATAAGGTATTGCAGAAAATTTAGAAAAACATCTAAAATTTTGAACATCCGACTTTCCACCCTATTTATAGAGCGCAATAATAAATCTTTCCAGATAGTTGGAAAAGCTGATGTTGAGGTAGACAATTGAAACAGTTTAAGAATTGGTTTACAAATAGTTAAACTTAAGCACGCACCCAGGAAGCACGTCCGGTCCTGGAGAGTATGTTAGTATTGTGGTCTCCAAATCCTTTAGAAGAAACTTTTGTTATTACCGGGAAAAAAATAAAATTTGCCCTGTTAAAATTATAAGTTTAAACTGAATTTAGACAAGAATCCGTAATATAGGTAGTTTGGAAGAACTTGGCAAGTAAATTAGCGATTTCAGAGTCAGTAGACGCCTCCGCCTCAGGCGGAGTTTTTTCGCTTGACGTTTACAAAGTTATAAAATTGTAAATTCGGCTTTACGACGGTTCAAATACATAGAATAGCATTGACTGTTAAGAACATTGAAATCCGATAGAGCAACAAATTATTTCCACAGATCAGATGGCTTGCCCGTCCTTTTGTACTTTTTGTAAGTTTTTTTTTTTTTTAGATTTTAAAGCTCTTGTGTAAACTACGGAGGTCTGTTATGTCTTGGAGCAAGACTGTTTTTTAAACGCTATAGAATAGTCCAGTGGCACTTCCCATATCCATGCAATTGTATGAGTTTGACCAGTTGTATTCAGAAATCAAGTAGATTAGCTTTTTAAAGTCGCATTTACGGAAACATTTCGTTTTAGTTAGAGAAACTAACTGGGAATAGGTATAAGGTAAGGCAGGGAAATTGTCGATTCCATTGTGTGATGGAATTGGTCCTCTGGGACAACTAGGTGGTCAATTCTAGATACAACGACCTCAGACGGATCCAAAACAAATACTAGATCTAATTGTCTATTTAAAGAGAAATGATAGCAATAGATGACCATGATCCCAGTCAGAAAGTAGAGATAGAACTGATTTTATAGCAGATAAATATTGTTCATAAATAAAAATGTGAGACCAAAAAAATAACAAACTATTCATAATAAAATATTCTACATATATTTGAAATGAATACCCATACCATCTCTTACTGAATAACAAAAGGCAATGAAAATGGAACAGAAGGAGGTAAAATACGCATGAATCACCCGGGTACCACGCAAACACAATGGTGACTTGAACCTGCCTGAAACCTTAATCAATACGAATGCCATGTGGATTATTAAAAAAAAGCAGTGCAAAACTAAATTTTCAACAGAATATTTTGGTGTTGTTGGTGGAATAGCTTTCTCTGTGGTTGCCGTGAACCCTCGCACGACCTTGCATTTGCTCACGTCCACCGCTGTCTTGCCTGCTGCCGCTCTCCGCCTTGCTGCTGCTCTGGTCTTCAATGCTCACAACGAGCTGCTCTTTTACCGCTCCTCAATTCGAGCTTAACCACATCGTTATTTAACTCTCTTAATCTGTTAAGAATACAGTGAAGGTATTCCATGAGTCTACCTTGATATGCGTAAAATGCGAATTCAAAGGCATCATCGTCATGCCCTGTCATTCGCACTTATGACAACAATATCCCAGGAATTGACAGCACGTGTCTCTCCCTGACGAATCCAATTCCTTCGTCTACAGGTATTTCAGCATTGCAGCCATTGCTCCGGATGCATTAGCCATTCCGGTTCCCGGCTCCGTCCGTTGCACCAAACCCTTAATTTTTTTTTAGTTCTTCGACATATAGAAATGGTTAAATATTTCAGAATTACAGTTTAAATTTCATTAAAATCGGACGACTATATCATATAGCTCCCATAGGAAAAATCGGAAAAAAATTAAAAAAAAAATTCAAAAAAAAATAACTCTGCTGTTTTTAAATTTTTATACCCTTGCAGAGGGTATTACAATTTCAGTCAGAAGTTTGCAACGCAGTAAAGGAAACATCTCCGACCCTATAAAGTACGTCAAAATCAGAGGACTATATCATATAGCTCCCATAGGAACAATCAGAAAAAAAATACAAAAAAATTATAACTTTTGCTGTTTTTTAATTTTTTTTTTAGTTCTTCGACACATAGTAATGGTTAATTATTTCAGAATTACGATTTAAATTTCATCAAAATCGGACGACTATATCATATGGCTCCCATAGGAACAATCGGAAAAAAAATGACAAAAAAAATGATAACTTAGCTGTTTATTAATTTTTTTCTTAGTTCTTTGACATATAGTATTGGTTAATTATTTCAGAATTACGGTTTAAATTTCATCAAAATCAGACGACTATATAGCTCCTATAAACAATCGGAAAAAAATGAAAAAAAAATTATAACTTAGCTGTTTTTTAATTTTTTTCTTAGTTCTTTGACATATAGTATTGGGTATTTGTTTCAGAATTACGGTTTAAATTTCATCAAAATCGGACGACTATATCATATAGCTCCCATAGAAATAATAAAAATATATAAAATAACTATCTAATAATTGAGCTGCAAATCATCATTA
The DNA here is from genome assembly GCF_025200985.1 of Drosophila gunungcola. Taxonomy (NCBI): domain Eukaryota; kingdom Metazoa; phylum Arthropoda; class Insecta; order Diptera; family Drosophilidae; genus Drosophila; species Drosophila gunungcola. The sequence continues at coordinate 2,031,127 of NW_026453162.1, forward strand.
TACCCTTGCAGAGGGTATTATAATTTCAGTCAGAAGTTTGCAACGCAGTGAAGGAGAGCCGGATCGGACGACTATAGCATATAGCTCCCATAGGAACAATCGGAAAAATAAATGAAAAAAAATTATAACTTTTCTGTTTTTTAATTTTTTGTTTAGTTCTTCGACATATAGCAATGTTTAATTATTTCAGAATTATATACCATAATTGATCAAAATCGGACGTCTATAGCATATAGCTCCCATAGAAATAATAAAAATATATAAAATAACTATCTAATAATTGAGCTGCAAATCATCATCATTTTTTAGCACATACTCAAGTAAATCATAATTAAAATGTTTTCAAAAGTATTTAATTAATGCAATAGCTGCAAGGGTATATGAACTTCGGCTTGCCGAAGTTTGCTTTCCTTCTTGTTGCTTCAATGCTTTTAGATATATACGCAAGTAAATCATAATTTTAATGTTTTCAAAAATATTTAATTCTTGCAATAGCTGCAAGGGTATATGAACTTCGGCTTGCCGAAGTTTGCTTCTTTTCTTGTTTAATTTTTGTTTAGAATAGCTCCTAATCATCTCTACCAATGATAAAAATCGTAGCTAAAAATATCCAGTTACTTCTTGGAATAAAATAAAAATACTTGAATTTTTGACGCGACAAAAATGGAACAACTATTTACAAAACATGATATAGACACAAACGTCTACGAATCTGGAAAGAGTTTTTGCACATCTTTTTTTTTCAGTATACCTAGAGGGTGCTATCATGCATCTAAGCTAATTTTATTGAACATTTTTCAGAAGTTTTTTTATTTTAAATGGTTATAGATATCAGACTCGACAATTTCAGACGCGACAAGTTGAACAATTTTTTGTTTCCGAAATAATGCAGAAATATATTTTGTTTTATTAAAATATATCGTGTTAAGTTTGGCGACATTAATAATATAATATCTGACTTTTTTATGGCAGACATACGAGGAGTGATCAAAAAGTAAGGTGACTTTTCAAATTTCGCGGGCAACACATTTTTGATTATCGATTATTCCCTAACATCTGTACCAAGTTTCAAGTGAATCCCTTTTTTTGTTTGGTTGTGAGAGCCGTGAAGGTTACAAGTGGTTTTGCGTGCCCGGCAATTTTTTGCTTTTTTCGGTCTTGGCTCACCTGGGCTCTTCCATTGGGACGATTGGGCTTTGGTTTCGATATCATAACCATATAACCATGACCCTTTTGAGTAAATCTGGGTAGTCGTTGACGTCATTCAACAGCTATTGAGCGATGCTTATGCGACGGTTCTTTTGGTCAAAATTCAGCAATCTTGGAACAAACTTCGCTGACACACGTCTCATGCCCAAAACATTTGAAAAAATTTTATGGCACAAGCCAAGCGATATACCGAAATCTTCAGCAACTTTTCTGCTAGTGATTCGACGATTTTCCAAAACAATTTTCTTCACTGCTTGAATGTTTTCATCAGTTGTTGACGTGCTTGGGCGTCCAGAGCGAGGCTCGTCTTTTGCATCTTCCCGGCTATCTTGGAAGAGTTTGTGCTTACTTGTAAACATTTATTTTACTCAGAACAGTTTCCCTGTATGTCACTGTCAACATTTCAAGTGTTTCGGAGCACTTAATTTTATTTTTTACACAAAATTTGATGCAAATCCTTTGATCCATATTTTTTGATAACAAAAAATCGCCGCAAAACAACTTGAAACCTTCACGCCTCTCACAACCAAACAAAAAAGGGGATTCATGTTGCCCGCGAAATTTGAAAAGTCGCCTTACTTTTGAACCCACCTCGCATGAGTTAGTGATAAGAATTTGATAAATGTCGTTCAGTAAATGTATAATTGTGTTCAAGCATACTACCTAAAATATGGAACACCTTTCCTGAATAAATAAATCAGTTTTTGTACTACATATATTGCTCATTACAAAAATCCTATTACATTTTTTTTTTATTATTTAAAGTGCTGCATAGGCCTACATAAATTCCAAATTTGTTATTACAAGATGTGTAGTGTATTTTTCGTATTCCTCAAACTTGGGCAACATTTTTCTATTTCTCCTGCAACAGTATTGATGTTTCGTCATCGACCGCTCCTTTTCCATGAGAAGTAGCAAAATAGTTTCATTCAATATTTTTGCAGCCAAAATAGTACAAAAAATCTATTAAGCTACGGACGATAAATTTATTTTTAAATTTTTAAATAAAAATATATATTTTTTTTTGAAGTTCCACTCTGGTCGTTAAGTTTTCAAACTTACTATGACTTATATTTTCGCCTATTATACCAAATGAAGAAGTTTTTTCGTTTTTTCTAATAAACCCAATATTATAGATTTCGGACTTTAAAAATAAAAAATAAAAACCATTTATACATTTTTTTGTGAAAAAATGGTTAATAACCTTTTACTAAGGACCTCTCTTTAGGCATAAAAGCACAGATGTGTTTGGTAGCGTTTGTTAATGGTTTACTAAATTGAGTTCAAAGTAAACAATAGAAAACGTTTTTAACAAGTTCCCCGATTGTTAGATACCCATTACTCATTACTCATTATTCCTCGATGTATCTCAAGCTTTCGAACAAGTCTGGCTCAATGGCCTCATGTATAAAATTAAACAAACTTACCAACATACACTCATAAGCTACTTAAATCGTGTCTCTACAACAAAGTCCTCGCAGTAAGGTGCAACACAACAACATCTGACGACTACATTATCGAAGCAGCGGATATTCCTACGAATGAGCAGCCAACAACATCTACGTTCGCGGACGACAATGCAATCTTAAGTCGCTCAAAGTGCCCAAACCGAGCAAATACACAACTAGCCATCACCTCATCGTAGTAGAGAGGTATATTAAAATAAATTAACAATAAGCAAACACATTACGTTTACTCTGAACAGCCAAACATGCCCTCCACTATCATTGAATAGTACGCAGATTCCCCAAGTCAACGAAGTAACGTATCTGTTCACCTAGACAGACGACTATCCTGGAGAAGTCAAAGCGAATGCAAAAAACTACATTTAAACTAAAAGCCAGCAGCTTCCACTGAATCTTAAACGCTCCACTCTCAAGCCCATCTGGACAAATGGCTCCCAGCTATGGGAGAACGCGAGCAGCAGCAATATAGACATCATACAGCGCCCACAATCAGAAACCCTGAGAACTATCACTGGGGCACCATGGTATTTTCGCAGCCAAAACATCCACAGGGACCTCGGCATTCTTGCAGTAAAAGATGAAATAGACAAACAATAAGCGACCTCCAAATAAAAACTATCTGTGCACCCAAATCATCTCGCAAGAGGCTTGACTCGCGTTTCCAGCAATAATTTCCAGGGCCCCATAACTCAGTCATACAACTGTTAGGTAGGTTATAAGCATAAGATTTGATACACTTATTGTTAGTATTCGAAAAGAAAAGATTCAAGAAATAAAAAGCAAAGCAATGCTAAAATAGAATTTGCTTGTGTAAAAGTTTCCTTACATGCCTTATTTATTTTTGTAACCTCTACCTATATCCCTGACATTTTAATTTATGAACATCATTCGTCTGCTATTAATTCTGGTGTATCTCTACTTTCTGACAGGGATCATTTGATATATTTATCTTGGTCATCTCCTACTGACTCAATTGTTTGTTCGCCTTTAACGGATCATAACTTTGTTGATGGAATTTTAGACCTATCATTACATTAAATTAACTAGCTCTTAAAATAGGCAATTAGATCTGGTATTTGTTTTGGATCCGTCCATGCCACAATGGAATTGACATTTCCCTTGCCCTGTAAAACTAAAACGAAGTGCTTTTGTAAATGCGACTTTAATAAGCTAAACTACTTGATTTCCGAATATAACTTGACAAACTTATACAATTGCATAGATATAGAAAGTGCCAATGAATTATTCTATAGCGTTTTCAACACGTTTTTAATGAATGCGTTCCTGACAGTCTTCCTCCAAGACATTAAAGAACTCCGTGGTTTACACAAGAGCTTCAAAGTCTTAAAAACCTAAAAACAACTTCAGTTTACATTTTTTCCTCCGGTAATAACAGAAAGTTTTTTACTAAGGGACTTAGAGACCACAACACCAACATACTCTCCAGGGCCGGACGGGCTTCCTGGATGCATGCTTAAGTTTTGTCACCCAACTATTTGTAAACCGATTCTTAATCTGTTTTAATTGTTTACCTCAACATCAGTTTTTTCAACTATCTGGAAAGATTCTTTTATTATTCCACTCCATAAACATGAAGGAAAGTCAGATGTTCAAAATTTTAGAGGTATTTCTAAATTGTCTGCAATACCTAAACGATTTAAGCACATTATTACTTCCTATCTGCAACATTTGTGTTCCTCACTAATATCACCTTATCAACACGCTTTTGTCAAGCGACGGTCTACTAACACGAACCTACTTGAAATGACATCACATTATTACTTCCTATCTGCAACATTTGTGTACCTCACTAATATCACCTTATCAACACGCTTTTGTCAAGCGACGGTCTTCTAACACGAACCTACTTGAAATGACACCTATTATTGTTAAGAGATTTAATAATTAAATGCAGGCTAATCATTTTCAGCTTTTATTTAAATACGATCAGCCTCGGTTTTCGAATAATATATTAAATTGGATTTCAAGATATTTGAATAGAAGAATTAAGAGGGTTATTTTTTTAAACGCGGTTCCCAATATGATAAACGTAACATCTGGCCTCAGGGTAGTCATTTGGGATATTGCTGTTGACATTATTCATCAATGATCTTCCTTCTGTCATAACACATTCTCGAGTATAAATGTACGCTGATGATGTTAAACTTTGTTTATTTTTTTAATAATTTGCAATCGGGCATAGAGTTAGAACTATATAGAGGCACCATTTGCTCTGCCGCTCTCTCGAGTGACTTTTCCAGTGATGCCACCTAGGCTAAAACAGGGGAAATTTTCAGTCTCTCACGGTTCGATTCGAACCTTTAATTCGGTCCCGCGGTGAGTTTCTGCATCTGAACTGCTCGCTCCCATTGCTAAGGGCTGGTGCGAGCAGTGCAGTTGCAAATTCACCACGGGACCGAATTGCAAGTTCGAATCAAAAACTGAAAAGTCTAATATAAACAGGGCTATGAGTGCTCTTGGGTTATTAAGCGAGAGTCGAAAGAATTTGACCATCCTTATACAACTTAAATATCATTTAGTTTATGATCTCGACTTCATAGAATAAGTAAGCCGCTTAACTTAACTCGCGAGCTCGATATTGGCCAACTATGCTAATAGGGCCCGCGCGTAACAAGCTCGTGGTTGATGTCGTTGGGCCACTTGTTTTTACTTTTTTAATGCATAAAATTTCAACAATAAATAAAAAAAAACAATAAAGCTCTTGCTGGCAAGTATTTTTAAATAATCATGAATCCTTGACTGGACTTTTTTCAAAGATACTGACATTACTATAGTATTCTTTGTTATCAGCCGACCCCATTCTGGCCAGTTCGTCTGCTTTCTCGTTGCTGTGTCCTGTTATTTGTACTTGGTTGCTTGTTGCAAGTGTATTAAGGGCCAGCTACTAGCACCGTGTTAGTCCTTACTGCTGCGAGAAATTTACTAGCCGCCTGGCTATCTTAGTATATACTTACTTTGATATTCCTAAGGCTCTGCTGTATCAAAATCTTAGCTGCTTCCAATATAGCGAGTTTCTCAGCCTGAAAAACTTGCGCTTATTACAGGTGGTGGAATTTCGATTATTTCCCCCATCTTTCAGTGAAAATTCCAGCCCCTACATGGCTTGCAGCCACTTAATAATGCTGTATTTTTTAGTTTACAGCATTGCCGGAATATTACCGTCTGGCTCAGGGCTGTCTTGGTTGAAGATGATTAAGTATAGGATAAATCCGGAAGAGATGCCTCGGGTTATGTCTTTTTTATGTTTTGGTGAGTAACAGCTGCTCGGATCAGCTGTTATCGTATGACGGATTGTTGATCTGCTCTGCGAATATCGGAGCGTCACATTTCTCAAAACTCCAAATTGTTTCCCACGTTTGCACGCTGTCGGAAGAGGGTCTTATGCCCTCTTTCCACACAGTCCATTCGACTAATTTATGCCATAGTTAGCCGATGTTTCTGCGGTGCAACCCTCACATAGTCCATCCGTAAAAAACCGTTGGCACATTTGAAAAAAGTGAAACTCTGGTTTTTAAAGGGCACATCCACCTCCACATTTCGATTTCAACTGATCTTAACAGCTGTAGCTCATCAAAACATAAACAAAGATGGTTGACCCGTTGACTTTGTTTACGTTTTGACGAGCCACAGGTGTTCAGATCAGTTGAAAACGGAAGGTGGATGTGCCCTGCGGAAATCGGAGTTTCACATTTGTTGAAAATTCCAACCATTTCCAACGGATGGACTGTGTTGAAAAAGGGAAAAAAAAAATATTTTTAGGCCTGTCCCAACAATTAATTTTTTTTTGTTTATATCGGTTTATCCTAGTTTATTGCCATTAATCGGTTTTAAAAACTTTTTGAAGCACTTTTTTATTAAAAGTTATTTTTTTTTATATAGTTGGTTTTGGCAACCTTTCCAAAGTATATTAATTGTAAGCCGGCTCGAGGTCAGGATGTTGAAACAAAACACAAAATTATTTCAATTTTGGTAATTTTGTCAATATATTTCGGTTGCACTTCGGCAACCGTCTTCAGGACAGGATGTTGTTAACAACTCCACGTCACCGGACGCAGACGTGTCAATTAAATTTGTCCTGAAGACGGTTACCGAAGTGCAACCAAAATATATTGACAAAATTACCAAAATTGAAATAATTTTGTGTTTTTTTTTCAACATTCTGACCTCGAGCCGGCTAACAATTAATATTTTTTTTTATAATAAAATACAAATTTTTATTGAGAATGATTTTCAGTTAGTTCATAAGTCGGGAAAACTTATGCAACAGTAGGAATACCTACATATGTGAAGAAGATGTGGTTAGTTTTGAAGATAATTTAATTATAAGTCAAGCGAAAGATGCAAAATTTAAGAAGATTAGAATGAAGTTAGAAAAAGAAGATGACAAAATGTTTGAAATGAGAAATGAAGTAGTTTATAGGAAAGCGAATGATGGAAAGTTGTTGTTTTATGTGCCGGAAGAAATGGAAGAAAAGATACTTGACAAATATCACAATGAGTTATTTCACTTAGGTAAAGATAAGGTTATGGATGCAATTGTTAGGACGTATTGGTCTGCAAATATGAAAGAGAAAGTTGTTAGACATATGGATAAATGTTTGGGAAAAGGTTTATTGCACATTCCGAATAGGAATGAACCCTTTGAGATCATACATATTAATCATTATGGACCAGAGGATAAGGGAAGGTAAAATAAACATATTTTCGTAGTCATAGATGGGTTTACAAAATATTTTAGGTTATATACAACATAAAAACAAACAACAAATGCCAAGCAAAAAGTTATTTGGAATCTCAAAGAAACGGAGGATTACAGATGATTGCACATTCCGAATAGGAATGAACCCTTTGAGATCATACATATTAATCATTATGGACCAGAGGATAAGGGAAGGTAAAATAAACATATTTTCGTAGTCATAGATGGGTTTACAAAATATTTTAGGTTATATACAACATAAACACAAACAACAAATGCCAAGCAAAAAGTTATTTGGAATCTTAAAGAAACGGAGGATTACAGATGATTTAAGACAAAAGTAAGGAGAATTAGATAATACCGATAGTTTTAGAGACATAGACAAAATTAGGGAAAAGGGATTAGAATCTCATTTCGATAGTTCAGTTGGAGTTGCAAGGAAGCTAATACCTAAACATAAGGTTCCATTTGTAACAGATAAGGTTTTAAGAAATGATAAATACCTGATAAAAGATTTTAAAGGGTTTCAATTGTCACATGGAAATATCAAGATGTTTTTATAAGTCAGACTATTAAACATTGGATAGGTAAACAAAACTATCGAGAATAATGAATTAAAAGAAAAAAAATCATAAGATCAGGGGATCTTAAAATGTCAGGTCGGATTGTAGCAGGATTGCTACGTGTTGTATGGGTATATTAACTGCAATTGTATAACTGTAAATCATGTTGTTGTTGTGAATCAGATTTTTTGCTTGCTCTCGGTTCTGGATCTCTCTCTCTCTCTCTTGCGCTCTCATCGAAATAAATAAAACTGTAAATTAATCGCTGTGTGGTTGATTTACTTCAGGGACATATTCAAGTCTGTACAGTATTTTTCTTTAATAAATTCCATAAATTCATTAGATGGGGATTTCGGGGGTAAATCGAGAATCAAATAATTGTTTCCTATAGGGAACAACTGAAAATTTCTTTTTACCACCACCAACACCTTGAACACTTTGAACATTTTTACTCCGACATTTTGATGAAGTGAGTACTCCAGAGCACGTAGTTAGGAACAGCTGGCTATAAAGCTTTTGAACCACCGGGCTGCTCTACATCTTCTCCAGTTACAGCTGATAAGTTAGGTGTCGTTTCTAGCGATGACTATCGGATATCCAGTATCTGCTTAAATATGGCATAATTCAAAAGTCAAAATCCCCCTACAATAACCCAATATGGGTAATAGATAAAAAGGGCACTGACAAATCTGCCAAACGGAAAATGCGTTTGGCGTCAGACTATCGCAAACTAAACGAGAGAACGATACTTGACAAATACCCCATGCCAAATATCCCGATGATATTGGGACTCTTAAGCAAGGCTCAGTATGCCACAACGCTATACTTGAAGTTCGGCTATCATCAGATCATGTTTTCGGAAAGCGACCGCGAAAAACTTTCTGTTCCGTAAAATGAGGGAACGAATTTCGTATGCTGCCATTTGGGCAGCATTTTCCAAAGAACAATTGGCGATATACTGCGCGAGCAGATCGGCAAGTTATGCTACGTTTATGTTGTTGATGTTATCGTCTTCTCACACATCAGGCACGTAATTTGGGTTCTTAAAAGCATGTACGATGCTAACCTGAGGGTTTCGACACAAAAATCCCGCTACTGACCCGGAAAAAATTAAGGCCATTCAGGAATTCCCAGAGCCTAAGAATGTGTACGAGGTCAGGTCATTCCTGGGCTAGCATTAACAGATGCTTTATAAAAAAACACAGACATTCTGAAAGGGGAAGTGTCTGTAGACAAAGGACCAAGAATATTCAGGTGCAGTTCACCGAGCCGCAGCAGCGAGTTCTTCAAAAACTGCGTTGCATCCTGGCATCCGAGGATGTTATCCTCAGGTACCCGAACTACAAAAATGCATTTGATCTAACGGCAGATGCCTTGGCGTATGGCATTTGCGCAATGCTGTCCCAACAGGGACGACAGTCAGTTTAACTACGCTACCAATGAAAGAGAGTTGTTAGCCATAGTTTGGGCTCAGGCCAAATTTCGTCATTAGATATAAATATCTTCACCGATCTTTGACCTTCGCAGTGTAGGAGTCCAATCCGAATGCGCAGCATTGAAGAGTTCGGCGCACGAATCTTTTTCAAGCCCGGCAAAGACCACGTCGTTGCCAATACCCTCTTAAGGCAACAACTTAACGTTTTCAGGGAAGAAGAATCACAGTTATGCGCGGCCACAATTCGCAGTGAGCTATCACTTACTCACACAATCGAACTACGGATAAGCCTTTAAATTGCTTTTAGAACCAGATAACTCTGGAGGAAGAACGCTTTCCGTTAAACCCCAGCTTCGCCCACTTTGTAAAAAGAGACGGCATACGATAGACTTCGCCTGCAAGTAGTCATTACTTGATAAGCTCGCAGACATTATCGTTCGTAAGGGCGTAAATACCATCCATTGCGAGTTGCACACGCTGGCAACGGTACATTACGAATTGGTTCACCAATTTCTAGCTACTAAATTTTGGATTTGAAAAACCGTGTGACGGATATTTTTGCGGTCGCTGAGAGGCAGAAAATCCTCACTGTCGAACACAATAGGGCCCATAGGTCGGCCCAGGAAAATGTAAGGCAGATACTCTCTGAGTGTTACCTAAGTTAAGCTAAGTTAGCTAATGAAACCGTCGCCAACTGCAAAACATGCGCCAGGGTAAAATATGACAGGGATGTAGGGCAAATGCAACATATAGACATTTTCTCCACCAACAAATTTCCAAACTTCTCGCTGTTCAGCCAATTCCTTCTAGAACCATTCTAGATCTGAATCCCTGCTACAACCTATATATGTTTTCCCTAAGACCAAGGCTATCTATGATGAATGAACAATCAACTCACACACTATTTCGACCAGGCTGGAAAACCATTTCGGCGTAAGCATCTCAAATGCACCGCTTTCCACGAACGGACAAGTGGAACTTTTCCAAAGCACTCTCATAGAGTTGGCCAGGTGCCTGAAACTCGACAAAGGCATAACCGACACGGTAGAGTTTATTTTGCTGGCCACTGCCAGATACAACAAATCTATCCACTCGGTCATCGACAAAAGACCAGCCGACGTGATTCAAAGATAATCAAATGACCCACAGTAACAGGTACAGGATAAGATAAGGGACGCCCAAAAATGCTTCCCGGCAGAAAAAGATGTTTGAAGTTGGTGATAAAGTCCAACAGGCGACTGGGTAACAAACTCACACTCTTGTGTGAGGAAAAAACCGTGAAAGCGGACATGGGGACCACAGTCCTCATTAATGGCAGGGTGGTTCACAAGGACAAACTTAAGTAGTCCAAACAGAACCATGTTGTTTTTCGCTTGGTAATTTTTATTATTTTCTTTCCTAGCCACTTGGCATACGCTTTTATCAATTGCTAGGTCAGTAAGTTTTACTTCATTTTTAAACTCAGTTAATATCCTTGGTGGTGGACTACCTCATTATGAACAAACATTATATATAAACATATCAAATTTAAAATTAAATTCACTGAGGTTCAATTAATAAATGCAACCAATAGACAAATAAACTTCAATAACACAAGATAAAAGACTAAATTAATTAACTTCATTTAATTTAAATTAATTTCTACAACTGTGAATCAAATTTTGAAGTCGGCTAAAAATTCCCAAGTTGATACAGTAGACATATACGAGATGTTATTAACTCGGAATAGGATGATTGCAATGGAGCTGCAAATTTTAATACTAGCCATAGCCCTTTCTAAAGTCAATATTGCTAACCCTAGTATATTAGATCATGGAGACCTGGAAGATGTGTAGATGGAGGAGCCAACCGAAACTTCTATTAATAACATGTTGTCCGTTGCGTCCGTTAAAATCCTACAATTGGTTTTCTGTGAAGTCAATTTAAGCGATTGTTCCAATGTTCCTGGATGTCGAGTGACCAGATGAAAAATCTGAAAGGCATTCCGCACTTATCAGATTTTTAGGAACATTTTTGGCAATCGCAAGTTCTATTAATTTGGGCAGTTTCTTTGAGTCTGTCGGTCACTATGTTGATCTACCAGAAGAGATTGTTCTTGGCTTTTATAGTTGCATTGTAGAGCTGATTTCCTTTTGGAGTACTAGACGAGATCCCCAGTGTGTGTGCTTAGCATTGAAGTCTCCTGCTGCTATCAAGTAATCTCCTAGTGAGTTGAAAAATTGCATAAACTCTTCTTCAGCAATAGAGAAGCGAGGAGGGCAGTATAGGGTGGCTAGGGTAAGATAGTTGCCAGTATATTGTTGTATATTTATAGATGTGGCCTTTAAGTAGCTTTTAGCAAATTTGTTATGATAGTGGTGATTTATACGGCTTCTGATTAGAATTAAAATTTGTTGTAGGCTGCATATCATAGCTTCAAAATTGCTTTTTGGCTGCTCCGGCGATTGACGCTTCTGAGCCGTGTTCGGTTCTTGATATGCTGATTTCAGAAATGAACTTTTTGAGACAGGGGTAGCCAGTCCTGATTTTAAAGCGCTTGCGAATGTCACATTTGTCAGCGTTTATGGGTCCTAGTGAGGATCTGGCTGCAGTCGAGAAGAAGACTTCAGGGTTTGTTCTGGAAGCTGTCAACTTTTAATTTTGGGTGCGGACTGTATTTCGTCTCTGATGGATACGACTTTTCAGCTCCTTATGGCCATATTCTTGGCAGTTCGCACATTGTACCGGGCCATTACGTTTTTGCGGTTCTTCAACTGCCAATCTGCGGTGCAGCAGGAACTGAAGATTGTATATAGGGGGGCACTTTGTATTTCTTTAGGGTCTTAGCGATAAATTCCTTCTCTTGTAGCGCCATTGTTATCTCTCCAGGCGTTCCGTCGGAATCTGTTCCCTTAAGTACGACTTGCAGACCCTTGCTGCTTTTTAGCTGATATGTGTAAAAGTTCTTTTTATTCTCGGTAAGGTATTTCCATAATACTCTGAAATTATCTTCGACTTCATTTGAACTTTTGTTTCTGGAACATTGCCCTTTACAAGGGGTATTATGTGGAAGATATCCTTTTTAATAAGGTCGATAATTATGTTGACCAGAGCATTGGGACTTTTTTTTCGAATATAAATAGGCGGAAACTTTGGCTTTCGACTTTCTCGACTTCGGTAGATTCGGCCGCCTCAGCGTCAGAGGCGACTGCCAAGATTTTAAATCGGTTTGTATTCATGGGCGTTTCTATTGCAGCTAGGCTAGCATTACTTCGGGTTATTTTGCCTTGAGAATTTAGGGCTCAGCTTCAGCTTAACTTGGATGTAGCGATCCATACCAGTCTGCACAGCCGGCTTAACATATTCATTGTTTTTTTTTACTGTTTTTCGGGGAGTGCAGCGGCAGACGTATTATTATTTGCGCTGCTAACTTTTGTTGACAAAATGGCTGATGATGTCGTTAAAATCGCACTCTATACAATTGCAGTTGTTGTTGTTGTTACAGTTGACGTTGGTAAAGAAATTGCTGTGCTAATTACTGTTGATGAGCGTGGGTGATTGCAAACCTGCATTGGAGTACATTCAGCGCTCTTTGGCTGCAGAGACATCGATGGTAGCGTGGGAGAGCAAGAACTCGCTATGTTTAAGAATTCGGTCAAATTGGGGGTAGTTGACCGCGCTATAGCTTTAAAAGAGAAATACGTGTTATTTCTTTGTACTGAAAGCGATCTCTCGTCTTTCTCACGATGACGTTGTGTGCGAACGTCGTTTTGACTTTGAATACTTTTTCCCGAAACACATTAAATACATGTCTGCATGCGACAAAAGAAAGAATTGAATAGTTTTTCTTTTATTTTTTTGTGAATGTCTTTATGATGCCCTACACAATCAGCTAAGTGGTCTACTTGAATATCATTTACATTTAACAACACCGTGTGTGTAGCCCCACATTCACTAGCAAACTTTTTTAAAATTGGACAAGCTCGATAATATGGTTTTTGAAGAGGACGTGGATTCGGAACATTTAATATGAAGTTACTTCTTTTGCAGAGTCTGTTCCAAGGCCTAAAAAGTACGGGAACAGTACGATCTTTTTTTACGAATTGTCACTCTTATAACACGAAGAGTCACACGAATAAAAAGAAGTAAACTTACAAGTGTACTTTGCTTTAAAGCGATTAGAGCGGGGTGTGATTATTTATAATTGAACCCATTTAAAGCTGTTTCTAAGACATTGTGAACGTATTCATATAACATCTTTATGCCTTCTTGTGAGGGCAACATAATTTTAACTGCGCGATGTTTCTTTGATTCGTCTTCGATCGCTCTCCTATAAATGTTCACGTTCACTTCGGTTTCCCACAAAGATAAAAATCGTTAGCCAGTTTTTATACCCTTGCAGAAGGTATTATAATTTCAGTCAGAAGTTTGCAACGCAGTGAAGGAGACATCTCCGACCCTATAAAGTATATATATTCTTGATCAACATCACTAGGAGAGTCGACCTAGCCATGTCCGTCTGTCCGTCCGTCTGTCCGTCCGTTTCTACACAAACTAGTCTCTCAGTTTTAAAGCTACCTGCATGAAACTTTCTCAAAAGTTGTCTTTCCATTTCAGGTAGTATATAAGTCGGAACGAGCCGGATCGGACGACTATAGCATATAGCTCCCATAGGAACAATCGGAAAAATAAATTTAAAAAAATTATAACTTTTCAATTTTTTATTTTTTTTTTAGTTCCTTGGACAAAATCGGACGACTATAGCATATAGCTCCCATAAGAACAATCATAAAAATAAATAAAAAAAATATACCTTTGGTGTTTTTTAATTTTTTTTAGTGCTTCGAGATATAGTAATGGTTAAATATTTCAGAATTACGTTTTAAATTTCATTGAAATCGGACGACTATACCATATAGCTCCCATAGGAACAATCATAAAAATAAATAAAAAAAATTATAACTTTGGTGTTTTTTAATTTTTTTTAGTGCTTCGAGATATAGTAATGGTTAAATATTTCAGAATTATGGTTTAAATTTCATCAAAATCGGACGACTATAGCATATAGCTCCCATAGGAACAATCGTATAGCTGGCATAGGAACTATCGAATAATTAAGCTGAAAATCAACATAGCTTCAAAGTTTTTAAACATACACGCAAGTAAATCATAATTTTAACGTTTTCAAGAGTATTTAGTTTTTAAAATAGCTGCAAGGGTATATGAACTTCGGCACGCCGAAGTTTGCTTCCTTTCTTGTTTCGAATGTTCGTCCCCAATTTTTATACTCTGCCCAGACTATATCTTAACGCAATTCTCTATGAGGCATGTTAAAGTTGTTACAGCTGTGGGTTTCACATAACACATTCGGTCAAATTCGGCAACAAAACGTATACCAGAGATAACTGTATTGTAGTATTTTGGGCAAATTACATATTTTTGCTCCATAGCTTCAGAACTTTTGTATTTGAACTAAAAGTCTGCTTAAGAATCGCATATTTGCTCTGATTATATCGTGTTGAGCTTGAGTATGTTTTATTGCTTCCATATTTTCAAATAGAACGATTAAATAGTCATATTTTAACATTTCATTTGCATATGTGGCTCCGCGGATTTAGCTGTATCACGTTACCCCTTTATGTGTTTGCTGCGTTTATTGTTTTTTATATGATTTCTAATAGTCTTGTTAGGAAAATGAGTCTTACAACCAGTACAACAAACAAAATCTACAGCTTTTCGAGATGTCTCGACTCGCAGTTCGAGGTACTATTAGGGTAACTTTATTGCATCTGTGTTGTAAATAAAATCAGCTTCTTTTCTAATAATATCTAGGAGGTGCAATGATTTCGCTGATTTCCTTTTGGTAAACTGCTTAGTGCTCTTAATTCAGGTTCACTTTTGTGCTTTAGTTCAGTATGACGTGAAATTTTCGTTTGCAAAGTCTGCAAAATTTTATTTTAATATAGAATAATTTATTCTTTAAAAACAATGAAGCTCTACTTCTCGTGGCGGACCTTTTAATAAGGTGTCCGCCGATTCAAGAAGAATTCGCACTCAATCCTTAAAGGTACTAATTTAATGATTGAGTGCGAAGTCTTTGACTTTTTTGAATCGGCGGACACCTTATTAAAAGTTCCTCCACGAGAAGTAGAGTTTTTAGCAGCTGGAATTGAAATAAAAAATAAAATTAAATTTAAAGTTACAAAATTTTCATTTTTTCAATTACGTTAGCACGAATTAGTATTTTCAAAACTCAAATGATAAATTTGATGGAAATATAAGCACTTAAATGTTTATTAAACCATTACTATGCCCAAAAACATATAGAAAAAAAAATAGGAAATAAGAGAAGTTACACATTTTTCACTTCACTTACATTAGCTAAATATATGGTAAACTAATATAAAATCAGCCCTTGAACCAAGATATATTATTACTTAAAGCCAGAAATATAAATTTAAATTAAAGACATTTCTGTTAACAAGACATATAACTTCTTGAAACAAGAAAAATAATTATTAAAATTTGTCTCACTGCGTTGGCAGAGGACGCGACACGAAGTGCGAGAACGAACATGTGACACATGTGTCTTGCATGATTTCAAGCTAAGCCTTTTGGAAATACAGGGGTATGATAAGGATTAGGGTTGCTGAAACATGGTGGTATGGAAAATTTTTTAGTTTTAGAAATATCAATTAATCTCAAATGTTTAATTTAATCTATTTGACGCTATTTAACAACAAAACTCATTTACAACAACTTCAACTACAACAACTTCACTACGTTTTTTGTAACTTCTTAGCCTAACTTGAGCCTTCGCGAACTTTCAAAATGCAGGTTGACCTGAAAGTGGAACATTCCAACAAGTTCCCTGAAACATACCGCCATAAACTCCAAATTTTCTTCAGATATACCAAAAATAAAAATTTATTTCGATATTCATTTGTTATTTATTTCGTTTTGATTTGCGACAATTCCAAAGTATACAAGCCCAGATTAGCCGTTCGTGCCACTCACTTGTCGTAGTATCATTAGCTAAATGCTAATGCGCCAATGGACTAGTGCGGCATGAAATGGAATCAGGCTATAAATGTCGCGTTTTAAATAAATGCGATTAAAAGTCATTTGTCCCTAACATTTAAAAACGGTATAGCTCGCTGTGGACAGGGCTCGAGAAATTTATTTGTTCTATGGATCGGTTCACCTTCCTTTCCCCAATAAAGACGCATAGAAACAACGCTATAAAGTATACCTATATTTTCTACGGTTGGATAAAACTAAATACAATCGGTAATTTCGATGGTTGGGTGCCTCATACTGCTTATCGCGTAGAGTTGTTTAACTGCTTGCTTCGTTGCGTCGGCGTTGCGAAAGGATCGAGTTGTGTTCTGCTTGCTTCGTTACGCCGGCGCTGCGGAATGGCCGGTTGCGCACTGTTTGACATGTTGCGTTGGCGCTGCGGGGTGGCCAAGTTCGCACTGCTTACTACGTTGTGTTTATGATGTGGGATGGTCGGTTGTGCACTTCTTGATCCGTCGTATTGATGCTGCCGAATGGCCGGTTGCGCTCTGCTTGCTCCGTCGTGTTGGTGTTGTGAAATGGCCGGTTGCGCACTGCTTTGTCGTGTTTCGTCTTTCGAGTACATCGGGTACGTAGTGTTCTGGGTCGTTGGGAGAATCGATCTACTTGGTTTTCTAGTTGAATGTGGGAGTGTAGGGCATCCTTACCCTGTAGTTCTTAAATTCCCTTCCCTGCTCTTTCCTGGCCGGCATGTTCGAAAAACAAAAACAAATCACATGGGCTTCATCAGTTCAAAACAAAGCAGGCTGACAAAATTCTGTCGGCACTTCTGCCACTGCCGAAGTTCGAACTTTTTTGTTGTTGTTTATTTCGAAGTAATTCCGAGCAGCGGCTGAAAATGTTAGAGGGTTGGACGGAGAGAAAACGGAGAAAGAAAGCAAAATGTCAAGATGATATATAAATGATTTTTATTGATTAGATGTAATAACATTTTGGAAGTTATTGTAAAGTTGCAATAGGCAACTCCAAAATGTTAATATTTGATTATCTGCCTTATGTGATTTTAACTACAAGGCATTGTTATGGTCGGATATACCCTGGTACGCGTCAGGCAGAAATTTCGGTTTCGTTTTTCGTTCTCCCCATTCCCTTTGCACTTGAATTCGACTGCAACAGAGTGAGAAAGTGTTTTTAAAAGTGAAAATATTAGGCAATTATTAATTAATCAGGTAAGTGCATAAATATAAATAAGTAAACAAAGCTGACGGCACTGCTGCAGATTTTCCTTAAGGGAAAGGCTAAGGATGCCGAGGTACCCGATTCCTTTCCGATTGAAAGTGAGGAGGAGCTGGTGGCGTTAGAAGTTAAAATATGATCGTCTACTAAAACCGCCTATGTAAGTAAAATATTTATGAAGAAGATGAGTGTGCAATTAATTCTGTGTTTATTCTACAGATTGAGACCATCACCGCAATTCTTAGGCGAAATAATTTGCCTAAGTCTATTAAAGGAGTTTTGGCAGATTTTTTCCGTTATAGTCGGTATGTATAATTGAGCAAAATGTATCAGTTTTTTTATTTTATTTTAATATACATATCTGTTTTGTTTACAGACAGCATATCTGCGTTGGGAGGCCAGCTGCCGGCGGAAAAGGCCCTTGCGCACGCCTTATCTTGCGCAAAAAACAACGCAAACAAAAAAAAAAAACAAAATAAATGTTACAACACTAATTTTAATAAATGTTTATAAATTGAATTTCTGATGTTTTTTTTTTACTATGATTTCCGTAAAGATTCCTGAAGGATTCCTTGACTGTTCCCCAGGAATTCCTGAAGATTTTCCTTAGGAAATCGGTAAGGATTGCATGTAGTTTTCCCCAGGAACTCCCAAAAAATTCCCGGGGATTTTCATTAGGATCTCCCCAGAAATTCCTGGGGACTTTTTAGTATTTTTCTCAGGAATTCCTTGCGAATTTGCCTACTGTACTGTACAGTAAGTTCCATATTCCTGAGAGATTCCGGGGGGAATTCAATTAAAAAGTCCCACGGATTAATTTCGAAATTCCTCAGGAATTACCGAGAAACTCCCAAGCAATTCCTTCGGGATTCCTCCTATTCTTCGAATTACTCGCCGGTAACGCCTGCTTCATACAAATTCATTGCCGTTTTGTATGGAGAATTCCCCGAGATTCCTTAGGAATTCTTGGCGGCGCCCGGGGGATTACTTAGGGAATCTTTAGGGATTGGAACTGCAGGGTAGTTTTGACCTACCGGGCATCGTTAGTTACCGACCAGCCGTTTATTCCGTATCGTTTCCGGGTCGGGAGCCGGAAGCGTGACTTCTAGGGGGAACTCACTGAGATGGGCCTGAACCGTAAACCGGGCCGAGCTGGATGCGTATTCGTAAACCACACCGGGCGTCGGTGATTCTCGCCACGTCGTTGAGCCAAATTGGGTCAAAACGAGCTCATACTTTCCACCACCACTACCAAGGCTATTTACCAGCACACTTACCCGGATAGTCCTATTTGTTGATGATCCCCCGAAGTTCGTCGGAACGCAATGACTGGTCTGAGGCTGTGTATCCGTTTAAATAGTCGCCGTGTAGTGTGACCAGTGCGAGCGATGGTGATAATCCCGCCTCAATAGCTTGTTATCGGGTCACGGTTTGGCGATGACTATCGACTATCGATATCTCCGCTGAATAACAGTGGCGAGTTGTCGTTCGCCTTGGGCGTAGGATTTTCAAACAAAAGACCATTGTTTTAAAATGTTTTGTTTGGTTTTTATTTCTGTTTTATTGATTTGATATGCAGGGATGGCGCAATTTTTGATTTCTTTCAAATATAAAATCCATTTAGTAATAGGCGGATTAACGCTTAATGATAACAAAGTAGTACAAACGTTTTGAATCTTTGAAATAAGTTACCTAAATCAGATCCTAGCGAGACGTGTGCAGAGGAGTTGGAAAAATTAACAATGGTAACCAAGGCAAAAATTCTGTCGCTTGAACCGGCCGTGAAGACAGTTAGCGAAGACAGAGCTCCAAGCTTAGCCTTGTTACCCCAACTCGTGCATGACTTCCGAATTTATCATTGCCAATATTCAGCAGCAAATATTCGGAGTTGAAAAATTTCATCAGACTTTTCGAAACTCTAGTTCATCGAGACTACTATCAAGGCATACCAAGTCACCGAGAGCAAATATGAATAGACCATGACCAGTTTTAAACACAAATTCGACATTGTTATGTCTTCCTAAAATTTCACATCAGTCCTCATTGTCTTTACGAAACCTTATCGATACCGTTTCATCAGTTTACGGTTCTTTGTTATCGATAGGAGACGATACCAAAATTTCGAATGCGATGCTGAACAGCTCGATTATGAAACTTTTCCTCTTTGGTCTGATTTCGAGAAAATGTTAAGTCGCCGATATCAGCATTAATCTGCTGAAGAATTGTCGAAGCCAAAACAAGACAATGCAATGTCGTACAAACAACATGAGCGTAGCTCATTTTCGTGTTCTTTCTCCAATAGTAAAGCCTAGCTATAGCATAGCTATAGAATAGATATGTTGATTGGAGCAGAATCGTTTTTTAATTGTTAGCTGTTGTCCACGTTAAACAAGGTCCTGACTATCCAACTCTGCAGAAGACCCTTCTATGTTGGGTTGTTTCTGGAAGATACAAACCTTGTGCTTTTTAAAGTGTTGTGAATAGTTTCAGTAGCAGTGAAGAGTCTTTTGTATCGATTGATACCACACTGCGGAAGTTTTGGTCACTGGAGGAAATACCAAATCTTAAGATTGTCACCTGAGCATAAGTTATGTGAAGAACATTACCGAAAAATATCTAAGGTAAGGCTGCCGCTTCAATCTGTCCCAAATGGGTTGGGCTTTCATTTGAAGTTGCAAAACGGCTGTTTTTGTCGCATGAAAAAAGGTTTTCTCGAGACCCTGAGTTGAAAATGTACTTGGAAAATATGGAAAAGTACCTCTGATTAGGTCATTTGTCTCCCACAGATAACAAACTTCCTTCTACTCCGCACTATGTAAATCCCTTATCAATGTGTTCTTAGGCCCCAGAGTACGTCGACCCAACTGAGGGTCGTTTTTGACGCGTCATGTAAAACGTCATCTGAGGTGGCCTTGAATGACATTCTGATAGTAGATCCGAAAATCCAAGATGAGTTGTATTCAACTTTACGCGGCTTCCTGCTGCACAGGTTTGTCATGACTGCCGATGTAAAGAAAATGTATCGCCAAGTGATGGTTAATAAAGCGATAGGCAATTTCAATTTATAGTTGTATTCAACTTTACGCGGCTTCCTGCTGCACAGGATTGTCATGACTGCCGATGTAAAGAAAATGTATCGCCAAGTGATGGTTAATAAAGCGATAGGCAATTTCAATTTATAGTGTGGAGAAGAGACCCCTCTGAATCCTTGAGATTGTTTAAGCTCAACACCGTAACATATGGTACTGGATCAGCACCACGTCTAGCAATTCGGTGTTTAAAAAGATTGAGTGAGTCTGTAAAACTTTCATTCATTTACGTCGTTGATATGTGACTGGTGCTGCATGCGTAGAAAAACTAAAGACTATTAATTCTGAAGTGTCTCATGTTCTTCAAACTGCAGGATTTGAATTGACAAAGTGGTTTTCTA
Organism: Drosophila gunungcola; assembly: GCF_025200985.1. Taxonomy (NCBI): domain Eukaryota; kingdom Metazoa; phylum Arthropoda; class Insecta; order Diptera; family Drosophilidae; genus Drosophila; species Drosophila gunungcola. Next base: position 2,052,185 of record NW_026453162.1, read on the forward strand.
ACTCATCTGAAGTCACCGCATCTGAGAGCACAGTCAAATTCATACTTATCTCGGAAGCAGAGGCGTTAGGAATATCGTGGTTTCCTAAATAAGATGCTATAAGTTTTAAATTGACAATGCTGTCATGGGTCTCCGAGCGATAAAACGGAACATACTATCGGTGACCTCGAAGCTGTTCGACCCCCTTGGCTTATTAAATCCTATAGTAATTAGCTGAAATATCCTACTGCAGGAACTTTAGCTTAATAAGTTGGATTGGGATGAGTCAAATCCCATTACTTTGGAAAAAGAATGGAATATGTTAAACAATACACTATCACAATTGGATTAGGTATCTATTCCTCTGTTTGTGCATACCGATTCAACGTCACCAGTTCAATTACATGCATCCATGAGAGCTTATGAAGATATTGTATCAAGAGGTTGTAACGTTGACGAAATCGGTCAGTCAATCTGGTATACTGGACCATCGTTTTTGAAGGATGAAGAAGAGCATTGGACCCAAAATGCACATTTCGAGCTACCCGAAGAAGCTGCTGTATGAAATTCGGACCTTGTGGAAGTCATCGAGGGATTTTCGTCACACCTCAAACTACTTAGGGACAAAGACAAGAGTATAGTTTTTGAAAAGTCTCTGCCACAGACCGAATACAATGAAGCCTTTAATAAAATTGTCGAGATAATTTAAAAACAAGAAAGGAAGCAAACTTCGGCAAGCCAAATTTCATATACCCTTGCAGCTATTGCAAAAATTAACAAGAAAGGAAGCAAACTTCGGCGTGCCGAAGTTCATATACCCTTGCAGCTATTTCAAAAACTAAATACTCTTGAAAACGTTAAAATTATGATTTACTTGCGTGTATGTTTAAAAACATTATTCGATAGTTCCTATGGCAGCTATACTATTGTTCCTATGGGAGCTAAATGCTATAGTCGTCCGATTTTGATGAAATTTAAAACGTAATTCTGAAATATTTAACCATTACAATATCTCGAAGCACTAAAAAAAAAATTAAAAAACATCAAAGTTATAGTTTTTTTTATTTAGTTTTATGATTGTTCCTATGAAAGCTATATGCTATAGTCGTCCAATTTTGATGAATTTTAAATCGTAATTCTGAAATAATTAACTAAAAAAAAATTAAAAAATAGAAAAGATATAATTTTTTTACATTTATTTTTCCGATTGTTCCTATGGGAGCTATATGCTATAGTCGTCCGATCCGGCTTGTTCCGACTAATATACTACCTGCAATAGAAAGACAACTTTTGGCAAAGTTTCATGGAGATAGCTTTAAAACTGAGAGACTAGTTTGCGTAGAAACGGACGGACAGACGGACATGGCTAGATCGACTCGCCTAGTGATACTGATCAAGAATATATATACTTTATAGGGTCGGAAATGTCTCCTTCACTGCGTTGAAAACTTCTGACTGAAATTATAATACCCTCTGCAAGGGTCTAAATATTCTTAAAAACATTAAAATTATGATTTACTAGCGTATATGCTTAAAAACATTGAGGCTATGATGTTTTGAATCTCAATTATTCCTATGACAGCTATATGATATCGTTTTCCGATTTTAATTAAATTAAAAGCGCAATTCTGAAATGTCAAGTTATAAACATGTCAAAAAGAATTAAAAAAACAATTACAAAATAAAAAAGTTACATTAAAAAAAAATATTTTTGTTAGTTTTATTGTTTCTATGGGAGCTATATGATAAAGTCGTCTGATTTTGATAAAATATAAGCCGTAATTCTAAAATATTTAACCAAAAAATTAAAACAGCAAGTCTTCAGAGATTGAACAAATTTATTCATGAAGACACTTGTAACTTTTCGTTGTTAAGAGTTATAAGGCGACTAGTTAACGCTCTTATGTCATAAGATGACAAGTTTCCTGTATTGTTGACAAAACGCTCCCAATTTGTGCAGAGCTATGTCCGGCATCTGCACTACTCTCTCTCGCGAATTCGCCCCGTCTTCGCCTACATTCGAAAAGCTATGCTCTAAGTACAGTTATAGAATTTAAATATAAGCACTCGTAAAAATTTATTTGATTTGATGGCACGCAGTTTTTCCTTTTCGTTGCCTTTTGCAGAATGAAGTTCACGCCACTAACTTCGTTTTCGTTGGTTTGGTTTAGTATAACTATTCTAATTTTTCTCCCATTGCTTCATTTGTCAAACATAAAATTTCAGAGCTTATAATAGGAGTTATTCAAATCAATCAGACATAACCTTAGACATAAACATTTCCCAGGCCTGTTATCAACAGTCCCCTTATTATACGAATTTCACACGATTTTACCGATGACAGCAGACATAAACAAATTATAAACTTTTAAGCACATTCATCAGCATACATATATGCTTCGATGCAGCCTGATAACCTGTTCATCAGGACACGTTGTCAAAAATGCCATAATTATAAGAATAATGCAATTGTAAAAGTGGTTAAAATAAGGGAATCTAACTATAAAGACTTAACCAATAAAACTCCGCTGTATATTAAAATAAAAATCGCTTATTTTCAATGTATCTCGAGGCAAAAAAATCATACATGGCGCTCGATTTTTTACTGATATGGTTTAGCTCTAAGCTTTGTCCAATTCTCGGTTCTCAGATAAGAAAACTTTCGTTGTACGCGATCATCATGCAAATGACAAAAAAGTCTTGGCTGAGCACATCTATCACACAGATACATAGTCGGCACAAAGTCTGAAAGGCAACGATCAACATTCCATATTCCATTTTTTTGTATCGGCCCTGTTCTAGTTTTTACTTCCGAAAGATTCACACTGGTTTGAATTTCCCAGACCCGTTCCAGCTTTCACTTTCGAAATATTCACACGGAATCTATAGTTCCTCTGTTTAATCTCTGAAAGCTTTCTAAAACTAAAATAGCGGAACTTTTCCGTCAAGCATTTGTCTAACGGATTTAGATTCTCAAGCGCAGAAACTTATTGTTTTGAAATACTTTGCAAGTTAAAGTGCAAATGAAATTTTTAACTTATTTTTTAATCATGAAACATGATTATTTAGTTGAGTTAACAATAACATATTTGACTTTTTAAAAATTATTTTGTGTTTGCGTCTCAGAATTGGTTGGATTCCAGCCTTCAGCATACTTTCAAGTCCGCCGGCGCTGTTCTAGTTTCCGAACGAATTTAAGGGGAGGCTGCAAGAATTTTCATAGTACAAAAGAAACAAGTATTTTTTTGGTACTCTTAAATGTTCCTTTAAATATTGTAAGAAAGGTATTTAATCTAAGATTATTTGAAAGTGTTTTTGTTTTGTCCTCTTTTTGGAGATCCGAAGTCCGCCAATTCACCGTTCGACCTTGTTGCCCTTGCCGTGTGAGAGTCCAAGGTCCAGCTAGGTACCGTTAGTTCACGGTGTCTTTGCTTTGCCCGGGTCCAAGGTCCGCTGTTCACTATTTGACCTTATTGCCCTTGACTCCTCCGACATTCTCGTCTCCTTCGCTGTTGCTATGCAGCTCTCCGGCATCGGGATTTGTGGAGAGTTTTAAGACTCACATTTCCCATTTTCTTCGGAAACGTGATGAAAATGGCGATTTCCATGGGAACTTTTTGATACAGTCGTCCGATCCGGCTCGGATACCATTCGTAAGGATATAAAAATGAACGAGAAAGTTATTTGGATCCCAATAAAACATTCAAAATTTTCTTATCTTCGTTGTTTTTAAAATATTTGCTTACATCTTGCTCATTTTTTGCTTAAACTAGGAACAGTTTTGCTTAATTTTTAAAAAATAATTAATATTTACTGAAAATGTTTCCTCCTTTAATCTAAAAAAATATTTTTTTTATACATTTTCCTCACCAAATTGATGGCGCATATGAATGTTTAAGGAAAAAATTCCTGCCGGTGGAGCGTTAACTGCTCTAAACTGAGAAAAGTTGGATTTTTTGTTGCCTATTCACTTTTTTTACATACAAAAAAAAAGTATTTTTTGGATAACTTTTAAACGGAGCATCGGATCAAAGCAAATTATGTGTCATTCGACACTTATAAATATGAAATATTTTACCCACCCAGGCTAAAGAAGTCGACTTTAAAAACTTTGTAGTATGTTATTTTCACCGTCCTTTGGTCTTGGTTTGCAATCCCTATTCCTCTACCGATACCTTTCTATTGGCGTATTACTCGTTACGATCGGACCATCACAGCAGGTTTTCAATTCAGCGGCTTTTTAAAGAAGACTCCTATGGACACGCTCTTGGTGCACATCGTCACTACATGTACTGCCCTCCATAGTTATATCTCTGCTTTTGCTTGTAAGGATCCACAAACTTAATTGACCATATTTTAATAAAAGAATCACACCCCTCGCTTTATTGCGCACGGATAAGATTAGAAGTTTGAGTCCTATCACTCAGATAACTTAATAGCTTGGTTCCATTGCCGCATTAGTACACTTTTTAAATGTGCCTGATTCCATTGGCGCATTAGCTTTTAGCTACTGCTACTCCGACATGTGACTGGCACGAACAGCTGATCTGGGTTTTTTTAATTTTGAATTTGAAATCAAAACGAAACGAATTAAAAATCATGAATATGAGCGAGCTTACGAATATCTTTAATGCCCAACAGGACATCCATAATGCGACCGATGCATTAGGACTCTTGGAAGCCAAGGAAGGGGAGCTGATGGTGTTGTTTGACGGGTTTGCAAAGAAGACCACCACAGTTTCAAAAAGGCCAAGGAACCCCGTATAAGTGAGAATATTTTCTGCCAGAGATCCAGCAGTAATGATTTGTATTACTGCGACCTTGGTGCGTGTGCTCTTGTTTACAGTCATTTTTATACAAAATCGATTTTATATTCGAAAGAAATCAAAATTGCGCCATCCTTTCATATAGAAAACAGCTGTTATAATAATGACACCAACAAAATATCGTTAGAAATTAGTATTTTTCGGTATTTTATCCAAAAATGTTCGGGGCGAATGATTTTTAATCTCATTTATTAATCACATTTACTTTAAATGCGGTATTTAGCCCTATGGGATTCCCTGTGTATATTAATGCGCATTAGGCTAAATGCGTTCAATTCCTCCAATAGAATTCGGCTATAAGTTTTTGTTTTTAAAAATTATTATTATTTCAGTTTATATTTCGAAAATATCGGAAAATTCTGTACATAATTTGAAAAGTTCGCCTTTTATGAAAAGTGGAAAATTTGTTGCTAATTTTTTCTTCCCTACTTCTTTGTGTTCTTCATTTCCCTTATACGGGTATGATACTACATTGTTCGCCTCGTTCATTGGCGGATTCATTGAAGCTCAGAGACAGAGACAACTGTATGGATACTGCTTGAGATTTTTTGGTAAAAAGTTCACGTTGACACTGCCTTTTAAACGTTAAATTCAAATCTTGTTTTCAATTTTCTTCATTCATTGGAATCGTAATACGTTTGTCTTGCTCGCACTTACGTAAAATCGTATAGCTAAAAAAAATTAGTATTTTATTTATCGCATTTATTTTAAATGCAGCGTTTAGCCTAACGGGATTCCGTATGTAAATAAATGCGCATTAGGCTAATTGCGTTTTTCATGCGCCAATGAGATCCGGCTATTAATTACCAATGCAATAAATAAAAGTAAGCCCTCACTATTAAAAAAACCTTGAAAAATTAAATCTTTATTAATCCAATATAATTTTTTTTTCGTTTACTTATTGAAAATTTTTTATTATTTATGTTCCGCCATTTTTGTATGAATAAAGTTAGCACCTTCTAGCACCAAAACAACCAAACAAATATTTTGTGAGGGATATAATAATTATATTGCATTGAATTTTATTGAAATCTGACGAATACATCTAATAGCTGTCTTGTTATACCCTTGCAGATGGTATTATAATTTCAGTCAGAAGTTTGCAACGCAGTGAAGGAGACGTTTCCGACCCTATAAAGTATATATATTCTTGATTAGCATCACTAGGAGAGACGATCTTGCCATGTCCGTCTGTCCGTCAGCCTGTCCGTCTGTCCGTCCGTTTCTACGCAAACTAGTCTCTCAGTTTTAAAGCTATCTGCATGAATCTTTCCCAAAAGTTGTCTTTCTATTGCAGGTAGTATATAAGTCGGAACGAGCCGGATCGGTGGACTATAGCATATAGCTCTCATAGGAACAATCGGAAAAATAATTTAAAAAAAAATTATTACTTTCTATTTTTTAATTTTTTTTTTAGTTCTTCGACACATAGTAATGGTTAATTATTTCAGAATTACGATTTAAAATTCATCAAAATTGGACGACTATAGCATATAGCTCCCATAGGAAAAACCATAAAAATAAATAAAAAAAATTATAACTTTTCTATTTTTTAATTTTTTTTTAGTGCTTCGAGATATAGTATTGGTTAAATATTTCAGAACTACGGTTTAAATTGCATCAAAATCGGACGACTATAGCATTTAGCTCCCATAGGAACAATCGTATAGCTGCCATAGGAACTATCGAATAATTAAGCTGAAAATCATCATAGCGTCAATGTTTTTAAACATACACGCAAGTATATCATAATATTAACGTTTTCAAGAGTATTAAGTTTTTGAAATAGCTGCAAGTGTATATGAACTTCGTCCCGCCGAAGTTTGCTTCCTTTCTTGTTTTTCAAGATATAACTCGAAATTTAAAAAAAAATAAAATCTGTATTTTTAACATATTTAAAACACCAGTTTATTGTAATTTTATTGAATATTAACATTTTTTATAGCTGCAAGGGTATAAAAACTTCAGCCTACCGAGTTTTTTTTTTCTTACTATTTTATTTCCGAATTTTCTGATTTTCGAAAAAGTGTTAAAAGAGCCTTAATTTATTTCCAAGTTGGTTAATCCTAAAAAATAATTTTTTGAATTTAATGATTACAAACACCACTAGTCCTTTAATAATATATGTCAAGAAACGACAATTTTTATTTCCTGGCTTAAATTATTTATTGCTGGATTTCGTCATGTCCTAATAGTAGGAACCTTTACCAGAGCCGGCACCGCTCGCTGACCTGCATCTTGGCTTTTTTTTTCGCAGCCAAACTCCCTCGAAAACTCCTCAAAGTTGGCCAGCGTCTGTGTCACACGCAGTTCGTCAACGGCGTGCTCCAAATGTGTACGCGAATGTGACCCAAGGCTTGGGACGGGTGTGCTGCCGCAGAAAAACTGGGCAAAGCTGATAAAGAACAGCTGCCGCTGGCTAAACTGTGGATTCAACGGATCGCGTGGTTCCTTTTTATCAGCCCGCACCCCAAAGAAAGTCTCATACGTAAGCCGGAGTGCCACTAAGTCGGCTAGCTTTTCGTCGAGCCACTTTGAGCCGGTAGCCATCTGCTGTTGCAGGCAGTGGAGTCCCTGTCGGAATTGACTACTAGCCCTGATCTCCTCTACAGGCCCCATGATGTTCCCTAGGGCGTCATAGTTCATTCCCATCATGTCGAAGCTATGAGCCAGTTCGTGGGCCAAGGCGAATCCCATCACGGCGTGCTGTTGCAGAGCGCTGATGTTGCGGTGCCACACGGGCAACTGGAGCAGACCATGAGGCACTATGACCAAGTTACGGGGTCTTACATACAAGGGTGATGAATTACTGGCTTCCCAACTTTCGGCGAGGTAGCTGACGTTGCTGCTCGTGGAACTCCTAGAGCTCATTAAGTTAATGGAGAGCAGATTGTGGTTCGCCTCCACACGTTGACGAAGCAAGGTTAGCTGGTTTCCATAAAAGGAATGGTCACTTAGGTCGAGGCGCGTGTGGTACTGCTCAACATTTTCCACATCCTCTGGCTGAACAATGCCCATCTGAAGGTGCACTGCGCTTAGCTTCTGCTGAAGGATGTTCACAAGAGGCTGCGATAGTCGAAGCCGATTTTCAGCCAGTGTCAATCCAAAGCGCAACTTGAGGCGCTGAAAGAGAGAGCGGACGTTGGTCTCAGAGTCAGGGTCGGAAAACTGCTGACCAACTAGCCAGCTACTTGCCAAGGGCATGGCCCTTCTAAGACTGGACACACACTCACTACGCGAGATCTCCGCGGGGCCCTGTTGCTTAAGGAAGGTCAACCACTTGATCATGATGTAGCTGCAGACGATGTCCGGACTTTCGGCATCTACCAGATCGCTGAGGGCCACTAGGTAGGGTATGTTCTCGATGATCAGTGTGGAACGCAGATCGAGCTCGTTTTCAGTTAGCACTTGGCTTAAAAATGTCGCCCATCGGAGCTGGGGCAGGTAAGTGGCCAGGTACCCGAGTTGCATTTCCCGAGGCCCTTCTTCGTCATCCAGCTGCTGCAGGCGATGCAACTTTCGTTCAAAGACGTCCACCTGACGAGCCAAGGCGTTGGCCGTGCGCTTGGTCTGCCCGATGTCCAGGAGTAGCTCGATTATAGCGCCCTCGCCCATTGGCAGCGTCTCCTGGTGACTCGGCTTGTTCACATAGATACTGTAGGTGCGCGAGTCGTCCCATCGCGGCAAGACATCTTCCCTGAACAGCACCCCGTTCAGTCCGTGCAGTCGCAGTCGCCCCAAGGTCGTTATCCAATCGAACTGTTCTCGACGCCAGCCTCGAGTCACAGACGGCCACTGCGTGTGGTTGCTGGGTGTCAGTAGCTGCAAATATTTCTTGAGGTTAAAGGGCTTAAGGCGTTTGCATGAACGGTAGTATTGACGCATCTGCTCTAAAACTGTAGAACTCAGCTCGGTGAAGCTCTCGTTTCTGCGCCTCAGCAGGAGTTCCAGTTTCCGGTTCACGGAGTGGTCTATCAAAGCCAAGGTATCGCTCGGCAGCAGCTGCCCATGGTTACGATCCCGATCCATGGTCCACTTCATATTGAGCGGAGAGTAATGCTCCTGGGGCTCCTGGTGCTCCTGCTGCTGCAACTGCCAGTTGCCACAGGCGTACTGGTAGAAGTTCTCGCAGGGACGCGCTTTCGGGTCCATGTAGCTCTGCAGTTGGGCGGCCAGCATCTGCTGGATGCTCTGGGGAGTGTTGGTCTGGCGACAGGCGGTAGGCGTGGTGCGCCACGCCAGAGAAAAACTGAGCCAGGCCACCAAGCTAAGCTTCAGCATGATAGTTTCGACTGTGATAAATTGTAACTGGCCAGAGAACAACTCGCCCGGTCCGCGGAGACTGCGGACCAGAGCTGTCCGTCGCCTGTCAGTCTTCATCGTGTAAATAAGCAGTGGATTGAAGCCATACAAACATACGAGTTATTTACAAATTTTTACAAAGAAATATTTCTATAAATTTAATTTATTATAGTTTTGTTTTCGTTTATAAAAATTAATAGCACAAGTAAGTTGTGCTACTTGTAAACTATTTTTACTTACAAAATAATGCTGTAGTCACAATAAATTATAAAGTAAAGACTTTCGCATTAGAAATTTAATACAAATGTTCAATAATTTTAGCCATTATGACAGCCATTTAATTCTGTTAAGCTAAATTTGTAACTTAACACAAAATTTTGATGCGTTAGTTATAGCTTTTAAATCATGCAGTAGCAACCAACATATTTCCCTGGTCAGAAGAACAGCGAATATAATAATGAAACCGTGTTACAAAGTAATAGACTGTTTGCTATTTGCCAGCAATATCACACAATTAATTGCTCAAAACTAAAAAACTTGACTGAAAATTGGATTAACAGTACCTCGAGCCACTGTGCTTTGCTGGCTAGGTCGCATTTTGATTAGGCAAAAGTGGCCGCTTATCAGTCTCACCTTGGCCTTGCTTTTCGATTGCCGTTCGTTGCGGCTGACCCACAATGGGCACAATAGCTGTCATTGAACTTGCCCCGTAACCTATACTTTCAGAACCGAAACGAACCCGGGCCATCCATCGTACAAGGCGACCATGCGATTGACGATTACCAATGTTCAGAGCACCGATTACGGCAACTACAAATGCGTCGCCAAAAACCCTCGTGGCGACATGGATGGCAACATAAAGCTTTACAGTAAGTGTCTCGCCATTTAAGTTATTTATAGCCTACACATATAACAAATGTAAAAATAAATAAAAACGACGTACAGTGGCTAGTTTTACAAACTAAAAAAAAGTTAAATTTTTCGAAAAGCAATGGACTATACTTAAAATTAGTGAAGATATTCAACAAGCAAACAAAAAAAAAACCATTGCTATAATTGTACGCATATTTATTTAATGATCCATTTTCATCCTGACCCATACTGCCCAACTGTGGATTTTTCTTAATTACTTTTTGTACTCTTTACTCGTAGACCTAGTAGGAAGCGTTTCCAATCCTATAAAGTATATATATTATTGATTAGGATAAATAGTCGATCTAGCCATGTTCGTCTGTATGAACGTAGAGATCTCGGAAAATACTTAACTAGAGTTTGGGATTGGCATGCAGATACATGTAATTCCTAAGCACCGCCAGTTTATTTCAAAACGGAGCCGCGCCCACTCTAACGCCCACAAATCCCAAAGGAATGTACATACTGCCACACTAAAACACGTTAGACCGTAGTTGTTGGGCTTGGTGTTCCGATCATATTGGCAATTTATGTTTTTGCTACGGGGTCCCTTCCCATTTGAGAAACAGAGTACAAGCCTAAAGAGCAGCGAAAAGCATCGGAAAGTGGAAGTGCCCTATCGCTGCTCTGAATAAGATAGTGTTGCTGCAGCGGGTTGTAAGTTGCTGCTCGCTCCTTGATTGCGGTTTTGACAGTTCAATTTGGCAGATGGCGCCAGCTATAATCTGATTGTTTTCTGAGGAACTATTTGTTTTGAAATATCTAAGATGAGTAATGGGTATCTAACAGTCGGGGAACTTGTTAAAAGCGTTCTCTATTGTTTACTTTGAACTCAATTTAGTAAAACATTAACAAACGCATTTTTTCACAAAAAAATGTATAAATGGTTTTTATTTATTATTTTTTAAAGTCCGAAATCTATAATATTGGGTTTATTAGAAAAAAACGATAAAACTTCTTCATTTGGTATAATAGGCGAAAATATAAGTCATAGTAAGTTTGACATTTTCTGTTTTTTAACCAAAATTATAAGAAAACTTAACGACCAGAGTGGAACTTCAAAAAAAATATATATATTTTTATATTTTCTGTTGGCAGCAGCTCGCAATTTAAAAATAAATTTATCGTCCGTAGCTTAATAGATTTTTTGTACTATTTCGGCTGCAAAAATATTGAATGAAACTATTTTGCTACTTCTCATGGAAAAGGAGCGGTCGATGACGAAACATCAATACTGTTGCAGGATAAATAGAAAAATGTTGCCCAAGTTTCAGGAATACGAAAAATACACTACACATCTTGTAATAACAAATTGGAAATTTATGTAGGCCTATGCAGCACTTTAAATAATAAAAAAAAAATGTAATAGGATTTTTGTAATGAGCAATATACGTAGTACAAAAACTGATTTATTTATTGAGGAAAGGTGTTCCATATTTTAGGTAGTATGCTTGAACACAATTATACATTTACTGAACGACATTTATCAAATTCTTATCACTAACTCATGCGAGGTGGGTTCAAAAGTAAGGCGACTTTTCAAATTTCGCGGGCAACATGAATCCCCTTTTTTGTTTGGTTGTGAGAGGCGTGAAGGTTACAAGTTGTTTTGCGGCGATTTTTTGTTATCAAAAAATATGGATCAAAGGATTTGCATCAAATTTTGTGTAAAAAATAAAATTAAGTGCTCCGAAACACTTGAAATGTTGACAGTGACATACAGGGAAACTGTTCTGAGTAAAATGAATGTTTACAAGTAGCACAAACTCTTCCAAGATAGCCGGGAAGATGCAAATGACGAGCCTCGCTCTGGACGCCCAAGCACGTCAACAACTGATGAAAACATTCAAGCAGTGAAAAAAATGGTTTTGGAAAATCGTCGAACCACTAGCAGAAAAGTTGCTGAAGATGTCGGTATATCGCTTGGCTTGTGCCATAAAATTTTTTCAAATGTTTTGGGCATGAGACGTGTGTCAGCGAAGTTTGTTCCAAGATTGCTGAATTTTGACCAAAAGAACCGTCGCATAAGCATCGCTCAATAGCTGTTTAATGACGTCAACGACTACCCAGATTTACTCAAAAGGGTCATGGTTATATGGTTATGATATCGAAACCAAAGCCCAATCGTCCCAATGGAAGAGCCCAGGTGAGCCAAGACCGAAAAAAGCAAAAAATCGCCGGGCACGCAAAACCACTTGTAACCTTCACGGCTCTCACAACCAAACAAAAAAAGGGATTCACTTGAAACTTGGTACAGATGTTAGGGAATAATCGATAATCAAAAATGTGTTGCCCGCGAAATTTGAAAAGTCACCTTACTTTTTGATCACACATCGTATGTCTGCCTAAAAAGAGTGGCAAATTATTGAAATAATGTCGCCAAACTTAACACGATGAATTTTAATAAAACAAAATATATTTCTGCATTATTTCGGAAACAAAAAATTGCTTAACTTGTCGCGTCTGAAATTGTCGAGTCTGATTTCTATAACCATTTAAAATAAAAAAACTTCTGAAAAATGTTCAATAAAATTAGCTTAGATGCATGATAGCACCCTCTAGGTATACTGAAAAAAAAAAGATGTGCAAAAACTCTTTCCAGATTCGTAGACGTTTGTGTCTATATCATGTTTTGTAAATAGTTGTTCCATTTTTGTCGCGTCAAAAATTCAAGTATTTTTATTTTATTCCAAGAAGTTACTGGATATTTTTAGCTACGATTTTTATCATTGGTAGAGATGATTAGGAGCTATTCTAAACAAAAATTAAACAAGAAAAGAAGCAAACTTCGGCAAGCCGAAGTTCATATACCCTTGCAGCTATTGCAAGAATTAAATATTTTTGAAAACATTAAAATAATGATTTACCTGCGTATATATCTAAAAGCATTGAAGCAATGATGATTTGCAGCTCAATTATTAGATAGTTATTTTATATATTTTTATTATTTCTATGGGAGCTATATGATATAGTCGTCCGATTTTGAAATTTAAACCGTAATTCTGAAATATTTCACCATTACTATATTTCGAAGAACTAATAGAAAAATTGAAAAACAGCAAAGTTATAATTTTTGTTGTATTTTTCTCCGATTTTTCCTATGGGAGCTAAATGATATAGTCGTCCAATTTTAATGAAATTTAAACCATAATTCTGAAATATTTAAGAAACAGCAAAGTTTAAATTTTTTTTATTTATTTTTTCGATTGCTCCTATAGGAGCTATATGCTATAGTCGTCCGATCCGGCTCGTTCGTTATATACTACCTGCAATAGAAAGACAACTTTTGGGAAAGTTTCATGCAGATAGCTTTAAAACTGAGAGACTAGTAGATCGACTCGCCTAGTGATGCTGATCAAGAATATATATACTTTATAGGGTCGGAGATGTCTCCTTCACCTCGTTGCAAACTTCTGACTGAAATTATAATACCCTCTGCAAGGGTATAAAAATAAAAAAACTACTTTTTCATATTTAATTCTTTTTTTCTCTTAATTAGTTCTACTTATAATTTTAAAATTTAAAAATAAATACCAATTAATATAATCAAAATCTTCTGAGAGTGTTGCGGATGGTAGGGGCTCGGTGGGCTTTGTTGTTTTGTTCTTTGAGGCATGTACATTTTTCACACAGCGCATGGCCTAGTAAGGGCCTTTTCTTTCGCTTTCTCCTGGCTGCTGGCATCTAAAATAATGAAATAATAATAAAATGCAAACAACAAGGTACAAAATATTACTCATTAAAGCGAAAATTAATATTTTAGTTATTGAACGGCTATCCATTGTTTCGTTCTAAGAAAAAATTAATATATTTATTAGCAGTATAAATAATTTTAAAATTATATAAAAACTTACTTTTAAATGACTCTCACCTAGGAGAATGCAGGTGTCAATGTGCTATGTCCTATGTCTGTTTGAATTGGAAATAATTCACAAATTATAAGATATGAAATTAACACTCACCTGTTTGATAGCTGATGTGTTTTTTTTGTTTCATTTTTTAACAATTTTGTTAACAACTTTGACAACTTCTCTTAATTCAAGGTAAACGCTCTCGTTTCGTATTAGTTCTGAAACTTTTGGCGGGATTGATACTCGACTATGTCTTGCCCATAATATGCAAATCGCTCCATCAAAAGAAGTCGTACTGCCCGAACAATTTTGCCTACACTCATATAAATTTTAACCCAAAATCGCCCTAAAAGTCTAACTTTTGCCTGTATATATAGAAAATCGCCATAAAATAGGAGCCATTACCGACTTGCCTTCAGTCTTAGACTTAAATTTAAATTAACCCTTAACAAGAAAGAAAGCCAAACTTCGGCAAGACGATATATATATAGCTATTGCAAAAATTAAATATTCTTAGAAACACATTAATTTCGATTTGATGCTTACATGTTTAAAAACATTGATGATTTTCAGATCAATTATTCCATCGTTCCTGTGTCAGCTCTACAAAATTATTTCTGATTTGAATTAAATTAAAACCGTAAATCTAAACTGTAAAATTACAACTATTTTCAATTGAATGTTTGAAAAAAATATATAAATAGTAAAGTTAAATTTTATCTTACATTTTTTTTTTCATTATTCATATAGGTTTTTTTGGGAGCTATACGATAATGATGTCTGATTTTATTTTTTTAACCGTAATTCTGTAATAATTAACCATCTCGAAAAATTAAAAAACAGCAAAGCTATAATTTTTATACCCCTGCAAAAGGGTATTATTATTTCAGTCAAAAGCTTGCAACGTAGTGAAGGAGACATCTCCGACCCTATAAGGTATATATATTCTTGATCAGCATCACTAGGAGAGTCGATCTAGCCATGTCCGTCTCTCCGTCCGTCTGTCCGTCCGCCTGTCCGTCCGTTTCTAAGCAAACTAGTCTCTCAGTTTTTAAGCTATCTGCATGAAACTTTCCCAAAAGTTGTCTTTCTATTGCAGGTAGTGTATAAGCCGGAACTAGCCGGATCGGACGACTATAGCATATAGCTCCCATAGGAACAATCGAAAAAAAAAATAAAAACAAATTTAAACATTGCTGTTTCTTAATTTTTTTTTAGTTCTTTGGTATATAGAAATGATTAAACATTTCAGAATTACGGTTTAAATTTCATTAAAATCGGACGACTATATCATATAGCTCCCATAGGAACAATCGGAAAAAAATTCAAAAAAAATATAACTCTGCTGTTTTTAAATTTTTATACCCTTGCAGAAGGTATTACAATTTCAGTCAGAAGTTTGCAACGCAGTAAAGGAAACATCTCCGACCCTATAAAGTACGTCAAAATCAGAGGACTATATCATATAGCTCCCATAGGCACAATCAGAAAAAAAATACAAAAAAATTATAACTTTTGCTGTTTTTCAATTTTTTTATTAGTTCTTCGACATATAGTAATGGTTAAATATTTCAGAATTATGGTTTAAATTTCATCAAAATCGGACGACTATATCATATAGCTCCTATAGAAATAATAAAAATATATAAAATAACTATCTAATAATTGAGCTGCAAATCATCATTGCTTCAATGTTTTTAGACATATACGCAAGTAAATCATAATTTTAATGTTTTCAAAAATATTTAATTCTGGCAATAGCTGCAAGGGTATATGAACTTTGGCTTGCCGAAGTTTGCTTCCTTTCTTGTTTTCATTTGTTTTTCCGATTTTTTCTATTGGATCATGAGAACTTTTGGGAAAGTTTCATGCAGCTATCTATAAAATTGAGAGACTAGTTAGGACGAAAGGACGGACATGGCTAGATCGACTCTTTTAGTGATGCTGATCAAGAATATACTGATCAATATATATTTTATAGGATCGGATATGTCTCCTTCACTGCGTTGCAATTTTCTGACTGAAATTATAATACCCTCTGCAACGGTATAACAAGCATACCAAATGTTACTCACTTTTAGGTAAAAGTTTTTTGGCATTTAGGAAAATTTTCCTAGCCTAAAAACAGGCAGTAAATTTTTCTAAAATTGTTGGCGTTTCTTTCTAAAAATCTAGGGCAAAAAGCCCTCGGAGCAAGGAAAACTTTTCTGAAAATTAGAAAAATTTATAAAAATTAAACATGTTTATTCATGATGAATTTGTAATTTTAACATGTTGTCGTTTACATTGTATAAGTTAAAAGATTGATTAGGATTTTGTTATAAAAAAATAAATCAAACTTCTTAATTTACTTAAGATAAACAATTATTGATTATAGCTACGTGTCGCTCCATCGCTGCCACCGTCTCTGCCGCTGTTGCTGTTTCTGACGTTCTTTGGTATTATTGGTTGCTGCTCTTTGGCCGTTGGCCAAACATAATTGTAATTGGCCAGTGCATTTTAATTATTGTTTTTATTGTATGCACTCAGTTCGATCGACTTTGGAAATTGGCTTTTCTGCATTCCCACGATCGCTGACCAAAAGGTGCAAGCTCAGTGCACGTGGCTAAGTTGGTGTGAACTTTATTGAGGGCATTGAATTGCTGTTTGTTGTGTTAACTCTTCCCTCCTTAAACGCGACTTTCCTCGGTCGCAACGTAGAGTATAGGTTCGGAATGTGGGGGCTTTTATTGTGTTTCTAGCACGGAAGCTTATGCATTTTCCGTTGACCTACGTCTTCGTAGGAGTTCCGTGATCGATCCAATTATAAGTAGTAGTAGGATGATGGAGGATCCGTAGCTAACAGAAGATTCTATGGTTGCATTGCTTCAGTGCAGTTTCCAGTTTTCAGAGCTTTTGTGTTGTTAATATTGAGTTCCATGACCATTTGTAGTGAGAAAAGTTCCTCTAACTTCGTCTTTTCTCCCAATAGTTGGAATAACGGAGGTTCAGATTCGAACACGTAGATTTCCTTTGACTTGAAGGTAGTTTCGCCAATAGTTACCGTTCAATTACGGTATTGTATTATGAAAGAGCCTTGCAGTTATAGATGTTAATGGCAGCATTAATTAAAAATCCGGTATGTGTTGATTGTTGATCATCTTACATTCTGGTTCTCGAAGGTTCAAGCGAGCGTTTACGCAAGTATCATTGCATAAATCTAACAAATTTTCTGAATTACAAATTGTCCTGTCATTTTAGGATTCACAAGTCATATTCTAAACAATTTTCATATTTTATATTGTCTGTTTTAATGGTTGGGAGGCTAATAATGTAAATAAGGTCGTTGCCATTTGTGGCAAATTAAACTCGAGCAAATTCCAATAATTCTTCTATGTAAAAAATAAGTTTTTTCATTTTTAAAATTTTCTTCCACTATTTTGGTTTCTGTGTTCGTAAATACAATTGAATTTATTGTGTAAGATTTGGCCCATGTAATTGCGTATATTATGTTGGTTATTTGGTCTTTTATTAATTGAATTTTATTCTTTTTAATTTTTGCTTTCTGCTTTATGATTTCTTCCGAGCTCTGGGTAATTTTCAGTATTGCATTAGTAGCATTAGTAATTTGGTTTATTTTTTGATTAATTAATCTGTTCATTACTACTTGTCTATTGTTGTTTTCTAGCTGCTCATTTATCTTATCTTCTAAGATCTGATAGTCGTGGAGATCTGGTGATGCCGCCAGCCATTTCCATGCAGGTATGGAGTATGCGTAAATCAGTTTGGGTCTGTTTTAGTTCATGATTTCGGATAGGGTTGAATAAAACCATTCTATTTGCCCGTTACTTGTCGATGCGCTCTGATATTTTGAGTTCATCTTCTCACATAAACTTTACTGGTTCTGAGCCAAATGAACGTTTATTGTCCATTATTTTCCATTTCGGCATACCAAAAGCAAGTAACA